>NC_044187.1:21782587-22082587 GCF_900880675.1 Sparus aurata | reverse complement strand
AAGAACGTGACAGCTTTGACTGGTCCATCAAACATCTCTAAATTATTATATACACAGGTGTGACAATGTCATGTAAGTCTAGACCAATTTCACCAGGGATTGCACCAGGGAAGAGGAAAATGGTTTGAGGGCAATTGTGTTAACAGGAGAAGGCAGCCAGATGTTCTTAAACAAAAGAGAAAAGCTTGTGGTTTGGGGTTCTCATGTGGAACCTAACCACATTTGACTCATCATACTGTAGGTTCAGCATGACCTTATCCCACCCATAGTCATGTTCAGGTTTGGGGGAGTATCTGGAAAAATCCCTTTTCACACAAGTTATAGACAGGTGTGGCCCAGGTGAAACTGGTGACTGGAAGTGATTTACTAAACAGAGGCAATTGGTCTACAAACTTGGTAGAGGGTTTGAAGACCGATCTAGATCATCGCTGTTTGGAGAGTACGGTGTCCACTGAAGGAAACTGCAGCAGACATTTAAGACTCCTCATACAAGCCCTCATTGGCCTGCTGCTGCTGCCACAATCTTTCAAAGGGTTTCCCAGTCTGCACTGCGATCTGCAATCATGAATCATAAAAGATATTTGTCAACACAAAATTTATGTGAGTGCAGAGGGGAATTGAAGAATTATGATTAAAATGCACCGTGCGATCAGATGAAGTCGTGAGTGCTTGTAGCAAGGAGAAAAAGTGTGGAAGCTAACTGGGGCACAGAGGGAGGTGTTTCTGGGTTCAAATCAGTGAAACATCAGTGAAAGGAGGTGCCCTCTTTATAACCCAACAACCGGCCTACAGTCTTCCTGAAAAGAAGTTTCAAAACATGAAACCCAGCTAACTGACAAATGGTCACAAAGAGACATTTCAAAATTATTTCATCACACATTCAGTTCGTTGCAGGGTGCTGGTAGGACTGTAAACCTCTACTGTAAACTTGGCCTTGTGAGCAACTTTTAAACCAGTAATTAAGCCCTTTTTCATGTCCTAGTAATCTTCGTTTTCGTTACTTCACACACTAGAGACACAGTGTCACTTGTCAAATTCCACACCCACAATGCACACACACAGACACCCTCATTACTGATTTTCCCTTCTTTTTAAAATTCTTACACTGCACTATAATAACGTTTCTTGTGGACAGCTCCATTTTTATTTTCCCCTTGTATGTTGACAGTGTTCATCACTTTTACACTTCTAATTTACCTCACTATTTTTGGCCAGACTGTCTGATATTTTTGTTTGTTCCATTTTGAAAATGTGTGAGTTTGGTGAACTCTCTTGTCCCTGTGTGTGAGCAGTAATGTGTGTCTGACTGCACTGAGGACTACTTATGTGGCGACTGTTGAAACCTGTCTATATATGAGTGTCTTACCCTTACATGGGACTGTGTGTGTGACTTTATGTCGTGTGTGTGTGTGTGTCTGGCTCCGTGTACATTGTATATTCCCGGGGTGTGTCCCGCTCACCCTGTCTGTATGGTCCGTCTGCAGCCTAATGGAGGTGGCCAGAGCAAAATGCCGGGCTCCTTCCTGCTGCCTCCGCCACCCCCGGTGGCACGCCCTGTGCCCCTCCCCATGCCCGACTCTAAAATCATCAGCACGCCCACTGACGGCGGACTCACCTCACCCGCATCTCCGTGTAAGTCACCCCCAACTCCCACTCCCCTCCACAAACCCCCATTACTGCCCCAGTCTGCCCACAGACTTCTCATAGAGGCCAGTCTGAACCGATTGTAAGCTCCAGTAGGTTGGTTAGCTCTTAGCTGGCAGCTACTTATTCGCCTGTTCCAAGCAGTTCTGCATCAAGTTTGCTAGGCTAGAACTGATGTAGCCATCATAGAAGTCTCAGTATTTAAGTGCTGTGCAGCTCCACTTTTTGTCATCATGTAGTGCAACTACTGTAAAAGGTCTGGGACTTCTACAATGGCTACTTCTGTAGTTTTTCATAGTTTAGCTGACTGTCTGCCTCCATTAAGGTTGCAGTCTGCTCAGTCAAACACTCAGCAGCCCCAGGAGCTTCACTCCTATTTCATCCATCACCTTATGAACTGTACGCCACTGTACTGTACTGTACTGTACTGTACTATCAAGATCCGATTCTGTCGAGGCAGAAGCCACGCCTTTGCCAAACCAGAGATCCTCTTTCAAGCTCTTCTGTATCTCTTGCTCTGAAGTTCAGTCTTCTTTTCTCTTTTCATGTCATTGCAAATCTCCTCAGCCTCGCTCCTCTACACCTTTTTTTCTTCAAAATCTTTTTATTCCATCTCTCTCTTTCTCTGGTGTTCGGTTTCCTGCAAGCACCACAAGAGGCAGTGTAGTCTCTCTCCCCTCTTTTTGATGTGTTTTGTAGTTTGGGGGGAGCAGAGCAGGGCCCTGTGCACGTTGCCTCTGTAGCCGCAAGCCTTTGATCAATGCAGACTTTGCATGTCTGTCTGTGAAAGCGGCAGTACAATCTACCCCCTTCTCTCATTCCTTTTTTGCCCTCTTCTTTTCTTTATTTGATATATTCTCATATCCTCCTTTCTTTGTTTCTTTTTTCCCTTTATTTCTCTCTTTTTTCTTTTTAAGGGAACAAAATTAGGGCAGTTGGCGTGGACTCCAAAAAAAACATCATGCCCCACTTTACCCACCCAATCCCCTCGCCACTTTCACACAAATCTCACAACAATTAAAAATTGAGAACAACAAAAAACATGGAAATCACAGTATAACAAGAACAACCCAATCTCTCTAAACATGAATGTTGAAATCTAATCAAACCTATCTAATTAGTGCTATACTGGGGGAGCGGGAAAGAGGAGTGTCATCAGGGAGCGGTGAGGCTTTGGTTGGTTCCACCCAGACAGGTGCGCTGCAAGAGTCGGGCCACGGGAGAGGCACACCAAGAGGGGGCACTGGACGGAGCAACCGGGGCACCTTCTCCTCCTTTTATTTTGACTTTTTCTCCTCTTCCTGTCCTATCAACCTTTCCTCCCCTCCCCTTCCAGCTCTCTCAGATTAACGTGTCACTTTTATTATTTATTTATATGAATATCTATATAAATAAATATCATACTTTCCGTCTCTTTTCTCTTTCCGGTGACTGTTATCACTGTTTTTTTTTTCGAATATTTTTTTTTTTACCCCCTCTACTTTTGTCTCTGATTCTCAAGATATCGTAATTACAGTCCCACACACACACACACACACACACGCACACTCACGCACACACACGCACACACACACACACACACACACACATACATGCATATGTTCACATGCATATGATACAATCTCACCCTCACTCATACATCAGTTTCCAGCCCTGTCACTGTCACCCCCACACATCCCCATCCCCTCAACCTCAATCAAGTCATGCACAGCACAGGAGTCCAGTGAGCACAACTGCCCTAAATTTGATCCTCTGGCATCACTGAATGGTGTCACTTTGGAGGCAAGATGCTCCTCTTAACCAGTTAAACGTAATGGAGCATCGACTACCACTTGTGATGAATACAGTTCCTCCATTGGTCACCCTATTATTAAGTCCACAGTGAATCCTCAGTGGTTTTCTATGATTACGGTGGCTTACTACTGAGGCCAGGGGCTGCTGAGGAGAGTCCGTGACTAAACAGCGCAGCCATATTTGGGGGAAATAGCTTCTTCATGTTAACACTAATCATTACAGGCTGTTCATCCCCTTGTAAACCACAGATTAAATGGTTAAGTGAAGGAAAACAACAATGAACATGCCCACAGTATGAATAAATCATCCATGTGACTAACAGGGCATCAGTATCCCTGAGCCTTACTGTCTTCTCCCAGTAATTCATCTGACAGTGAATTGTAGTCTTAGCAGTAGGTTAATATTATATTTAAACATATCGATAATGATGACGAGAGCATCAAACTCTATGAGCTCAGTGTGTATGTGTGTGTGTAAAAGCATGTACACACTTGTCTCTTTCTGTTTATAGCATACTCCACGCCAGGCTCCACAGCTCCCAACCGGTTTGTCGGCATCGGAACACGGGACAACTTTCTGAATATCCCCCAGCAGACTCAGGTACCCCGCCAACCTCCCTCATTTAATTAACATTGACCCATCCACCTCTCCCTCCCCCCCCCCCCCTCTTCCTCCTCCTCTGTTTTATGTCTTTTTCTTCCTTGTCCCCCATCAGCCGCTGCAAGCCTCTGTCTGCACAGTAGATGACATTTTACAGTACTCCATTACTGTAGGCACCTTTGAGTTTGAAGGGACAAGCATGTCATAAGAGTGGAGGCTGTGATACAGGGGCAGTGCTCTGACAATGGATCTGCATTGGCAATGCTTAGTGATTCAGCCCAGTGTTGATCAACAGTTTTTAATATTTTGAGATGACATCAGTAGTCGGTCATAATTGTCACCTGCATCATTTTGCTAATAATTTTGGAAAAACAACCCCAACTCAAAGGCCACTTACTAGCTTAATCAGTGAACTGAGCTACGTTTAAATGAAGATGGATCTGTCAACATCCATACTCAGTAGCAGGTGACGTTGAGCCTTTCCTGTCAACAGATACATGTCCATGAAATCCAGTGTTGTAAAAGTAGCCAAAATCATACTTACCCAAATAAAAATTACTTATGAAGTTAAAGTCTTGACAGTAAATCATACATATATTTACATGTATGTTTATGCTGTATGATATGTGTCCACCGATTATTGGCCTGGCCGATTGTGGGATCCCATATTTGGCATTTTTCTTATTATCAGAATCTATATTTTTTTTATTTGTTTGTTTTTATCTGTTTGTCAATTAAGTAAATCACATATTTTAAAGTTGCACTAATTTAGATCTGCAAAGTAATTAATAACTTAAAATAAAGGGAAAGTAAAAGGTACAATATTAGCTTTCAAAATGTAGTGGAGTAGAAGTAGAAGGTAAGTTAAAATAGTTGTCAAAATTGTACAGTAGTTAATTAAATGTACTTAGTAACATCCCATCACTGATGAAAACTGAGCAAACACCCCCTATTAATGAACATTGTGATACATCTGAAGGCTAAGTGGACCTTGAGTTGGAATTATTTGGTCAAAACTTTGAACTCGTATAAAATCAAGTTTTTAAGTTTTTTGTACTAAATGTCCTGTTGTGCTTGTCCACATCTTACACACCACCATCTCTAAAACGCATGCAGAGGAATATTTTAATGAACCAGGGGAAGCAAATATGTCACATCGACTTGATGTTTCCCAGCAATTGTTTGCAAACTTGCCCACCTACACTGTCACAAAGTGTTGCGTATCAAGGCCTTTGGTTTCAGCATTGGTTTACAGTGTCTGTACCACAGTAGTTTCCCCACTGTGAATGTAAGCAGTGCCAGTTAGTTTCAGCTCCAGCAGTGTTGATTTATCTCTGCTCGGCCCCACAGTGTGTATTAGTGCAGCGTGTGAGGCCAGTAGTGAACTACATTGTGGTTTCAGCTTTGGCTGCGCTCTGCCACTGGGCTGCAGTGTCTTGGGCCTCCTCCATCACCAACACAACTTTTCTCATTAGGGGCTAACCGCACCTGCCTGCAGCCAACTCGGCTCTCCTGTCCTCCCCACACATGGAAACAATCTGCATTCCTCCTCGGCACAGCTCTGCTCGGCTGCTCTGCTCCCTCCCCTCCCCTCATGCATCAGCAGCCCACCCTCCCTCTCTCGCTCTCCCTCTATCCTCCTGCTGCTCCCTCTAGTATTTTCGAGCTCCCCACCTGCACCACTCTCCCACAGATGTAGCCCTGGCACTGAGGGGACATCCAAACACCATCCAAATGTGTGTGAGCGCGTATGCACACACACGCACATACACTTCAACTCTGTGCCAAAACTCTTGCCCCTCATTTTCTCTCCTAAAAAAACAACAGGGCTTTTACAACAGCTTACATCTGTTCAGAACGCTTATTATCTCCTGCTATTGCTTATCAAACATGATTGAAAAATGTCCACTTTGAACGTTTCTGCCGGGTTTACGGCACGCACAGCGAGAACCTGGGCAACTGGTCTCAACTGCTCCCAGTTAGCCGAGCCTAGTAGGTCAGTAACAAACCCAGCCAGAGTGAGTAACAGAGGTCTCTTCCTATCCTGCTGTTCTCTGGCATATGGAGAGGTTCAGACGATGGCCCTGCCAGCCCGCCTCGCCGCCTGCTAGCCAACTCGCCAAGACAGAGGGGAGAGAGTCTTCCCACTGCTGTCGGGACAAGAAGCAGAGAAAAGCTGGTCTGAGGAGCTCTCTGGTGGTGAGACCTCAGCCTTGCAGGAAGAGTGAGGGATGAACAAAGTAGGAGGGACTGAAAGAAACGGAGGGAAAAAAGAGGGACGGAGGGAGTTAGTCGAAGCTCGCTGCACTCCACAGTCACGTCCCGGCTGTCTGGTTGCCCGCAGCAACCAGACATGATGTCATAGGCAGTTGAACTTGGACTCGAAGGGGGGGTTAGAGAGAGGGGGTCACTCTCCACTGCCAAGGATTACACTGGGAGAGCCTGAGTGAGAGAGGGAGAGGAAAAGAGGAAGGGGGTTAAGGGAAGTCTGAGCCAGGGGGAGGAGTTTATCTACTAACACCAAAGAATCATGGGTAGGAAGGAGGGAGGCAGAGTTGGTGGAGGATAGACGGAGGTCGAGGGGGGTTAAAACTCTCTCTCGTTCTATTAAAGGTGGGGCGATCGCTGCTCTCCCTGGGCCGAGGCCTGTGGAATGTCAGTGGCAGCCAGAAGAGCTCCGCCTGTGCCAAAGCCTTCACTCTGCCCTCTTATCAAACTGAGAAACTGGATCCCCGGTGTAGCTGCCCTCAATAGCTTTACAGTGTAGCTTGAGACCACTCAGGCCCACAGAGCAGAGACTTATTAGGAGGATCGCCTTACATGTAAACTGGTAGCGCATGACAGAGCAGTTACAGTCCCATGTTTGCTCACTGGTAAGCTGTTCAGGGCTGAGAGAAAAAAATGCTGGTCGTAGATCTGAAATAACACAAGTGTTTTTAATGAGTAAAATTCCAAAGTCAGCCCTCTTTAAATCAGCAAGTGGTAAAATAGAGGTTGTAACTTTTTTCAACACTGTATGGGACAGCTGAGCTCAGCAAGTACTGTAAGTGAGGGAGGAAAACGAGTAGTAGGTGGCCACCTAGTGGAGGAAGTAGTGTCTATACAAGGTGTCCCCAACACTTAGAAACCCTGTAAAACAAAGCAACCTCTACTCACGAGGCCTGGTTGCTGCTTGCATCGACCACCTGGTTGCAAAACATGTAACATTATTATCTGGCTATCCAATAATTTCTAGAAAAAAAGCTAAGAAATGTGACATTTTGTCATATTGATCAGACTTGTACTCTTCAGCTTTCTACTCTTCATAGGGCTGTGACTAGCAGTTACTTTCAATAGTAATTAGATTTATTAAAAAGATTTATTAATCAATAAATCATGAAGATTTATTGATTAATCGTTAAAAATGTCAATCAAAATTGACTGAAAATTTATTTAAATGACTGAAATGTTTAATCCATTATCAAAATAGTTGGCAACTAATTATTTGATTGACTGATCTTCTAATGGTTGCAGCTCTAGATGAAAACCAGTGATGAACACCTTGTTCTTTGTCGCACTTCACACCTTTTCATCTGTACCAATTCTACCTTCTGTATTATCTACCTCCATGCCAATGACTTGGGTGTGTGTGTCTTAGTAGTAATGTGCTTTGTTTTCAACTTGTTCCTTCTTACTGCAGGCACTCAAGACTGATGAGAATCGAGACTTAATTGGAATGTAAATATATTATCGACTAATTTCCTTTCTTTTCTTCTCTCCACAGTCCTGGTTCCTCTGACAAGGCCTCTCTAAATCAAGAGCTAAAATTGTGTCATGAAAATTGGAAAATTTGAAAAAAGAAACACATCACCGCTGATTAAGAACGGACTGCTGACACTCAAAGGTCTTTCTCTCTCGCCAACACTATTCAAAGTACTACTACAGAACCCCCCCAACCCCCCGCCCACTCCGCCCGAAGAGGACTTTCAATCCAACACAATTTGAGCAGGAACTTTCGTCCCCCCCTTTATGCAGGAGGCTTCAATGAGATTGAGTGGACAGGCTCAGAATGCAAGGAGGAGGAAGAAGAAGATGAACTGTCTCACACACACCACGAAATGTCAGAAAGGAAACACAATATGGCAACCTGACAAATGACCAATTATACATTTGTTGTTTCATTTTTTATGATTTTTTTTTTTTTTTTCATTTTGTTGTCTCCACAATGAAACTCCATGCATTGGCTGGGAGATCCAAAAAAAAGAAAGTAGTGGTAAATGGTGACATCGGATGTGCAAGTTGAAAAGATTGCAACCCAAACTGCACGCCTCCATATCCTCCAGGTGCATGGTCCCACCTGAACCACAACCCCCACCCCTCCACCCACCACTGCCCCACCTGCAGCGCCATGCTAACCAGGGTCCAGACCGTAACCACAGCCGCATGCCTGCGTGTCGCCACACTCTGCCACTTCGTTCGCTCAGCCCTGAGCCTCTTTTCATTTCTGATTGGCCAATCATTGGTGACACCATGTGATGGTGTGACATATATGCACTAAGTGGCTGGTCTTTGTTTACCTGTCAAAGTATCAGGGCGTCCTGCTGTGGGAGAAGTGATAGCCATGAGGCGAGTACAAGCGAGTGAACACACGACAGACAGTCATAACACTAACTCTACATGTGCTCGTTCATCCCCTCACCTATGCACTATTAATTTTAATAAGGGATGAACAGTATTGCACATCGATGGTCAGATGAGCGATCAGAGAAGTGAGTGGAGGCTGGCTACTGCTGCAGGGATGAGGCTGTGCTAACATTCAGGTCTAGGCCCTGAAACATGCAGCGCACATACGGTCACACTCTCACACCACACATGCACGCTTGCATACAGCACATACAGACCATCTTCTCTAGAATAGTCGGTCACACAACCACTCATTATATCATTTGTTATTATTCATAGACATGGAATTTAATTTACAGTAATGCACACGCAGCATCAGCTTCATATTATTAGCTTTCATTTTGTGTTTTCTTGCGATATTTTTTTCTTTTTTGGCCAGATTTGGTTTTGGTTTTTGTCTCACTTGGATTGTTTTAATCTTCTCTTGCATGCCACAACACTTTTTTCTTTAGTTTGCAGTATGGCGCTCAAATTTCAGTGAAACAGTAATAGCAGTTTCTCAAATCTCTCACGTATGGACAGCACAGTAACAACAGCTCATCACATGCATTGCATTGCTTTACCCTGTATCCCCTAGTCCAGTCACAGAAAACCCCAGAGGACTACACGCAGACACCCACACACATACACACACAGACACACACATAAAATGCACACTAACACCACCAACAACCTGACATAAAATTATAAAGGGAAGCCTTTATATTTGGTTCTCCAAACTGCCTTTGTTAATGGTTTTTCATTCACTTAAGATTTGTCTTTTTAATTTGAGATATTTTTTCTATGTAAATGTTCACATTGAAATTGCTCACGGTATTATTTTCATCATGACACAATCCAACAAAAGCCGACCTCACAAAATAACTGGACTGCCTAGCTGTTGGTTCTGTTTTGCAGGGATAGTAAACAGGGCTGAGGCCCCGTTCTCAGCCTCTCTAGTAACATTAGCTCTATGTACTAAAACCATATATCAAGACTATAACAGTATATGAAAGTGCCTCTGTATTCCCTTAATGCAATTAGTAATAAACTTGACTTCAGGTTCTCTTCCCACATATAAGCTAAAGCTACAGGGAATGGTAGCGATGGTGCATGTGGAAACCATTGGCCTAGGACAGATCTTTATAGAGGACTGCAAACCTTTTTGTAAAGACAGAGAGAGAGAGATCTTATACATATATATTTATGATATATGCTCCTTTTTAACTTTTACTACACAAGCTGGTTGGCAGTCTAGTTATTTTCTGAACTCTCACCTCCCCCTTCCCCCCCCCCCCCCACAACCCGTTTTCAGTAACATCACCTCACTGTTACCAGTACGGAGCAAACGACACACGCCATCGCCATCTGCAGCGCAGCATTATGATATCTAGATGATCATGTCAAAAATCGACAGTAGGTTTGAAGAAAAAAAAAAGTGTTTGTTTTTTGATGGAAAGTATTATTATTGAAAAATATGTGTCGATTGAGCCACGTGCAATGCATTGGGTAGATCATTGTGTTTGTCTGTTAGAGATTTTTAAGAAAGCTAAGAGAAAAGAGAAAAAAAATGTATTTGTTTCAAGTCCGTAAGCTCCGGGACTCTAAACTAGAGGGCCATGAAAAATCCTAGTCTTTGTAAGTTGGGGGTTATTTGTTTTTATTTCCTTTGTCTCTTTTTTAATGTTTTATGTGTAATCAGTTGTTTATAAAAATGTGGGAGGGCTGAAGGAAAAAAAATTCTACACAACTTGAGAAAAAAAAATTCTCTATCATCAGATGAAAACTGGTGCTTTAACACTATAAAGTACATTCAGAATTATTGTAAATGAATGGTAATGAACAAAAATAACAGACCATTAAGGAAACAGCATTATTCCTCTCTCTATTTTTATTCTTCTTCTATTTGTATTGAGTGGGGGGGAGAGGTTCCTATTCCTTAAGGTTGTGACACAAAAGGCATTTTGGTTCAACCTTTAGAAAATCAAAAAAACAAAAACAATCAGACCCATAATGTCACGCCAGAGAAACCCTTCAGATAACTTACCCACGCACTGCCTGAAACTCACCAGCAAACAAATAAAACAACCCTCCCAATTTTACTCATTTTTATCACACACGTATGGCATAAATACACAACAAGTTTCTCCCCGTTCTGCGGGAGATGCTTCACATCCAGAAAACCTTTTCTTCCCATGATCATGTCAACTTGTTTCCGACTCCGGAGCTGGATCAAATTCAGCAGGTTGTGTTGAGACCCACATGCAATGGAAAGAGTATAAGCTTCTGTCTCCTGCACAGATAACAGAAGTAGAAAAAAGGGGCAAAAATATGAACCATTTATGAAACAGGCAGCAAGGTGAGCCTCTCCCCTGTTCCACCCCCTCCTCTGTAAATTACTCTTATAGTGCTTGTGCTGTAGTGTATAGTTTCCCAGCAGTTAAAGGTTGTCCCTTAAAAGTGCCTTTTGTTCACAGACTCCATTTTGTAATCCAGATCGCCCCCCTTTTTTTTCGAAACGGCTTGAGGTAGCAGGTTGCCCCTGAGTGCCACGAGGAGGCAAAAGTTTGCCACCTGTTCAGCTCTCTGGGACAACTTTTCCCTCCGCCTTCGAAAATGAATCCCCTCCATTGTACCTCCCCTATATCCTCTCTTCCTTTTCAAAGCCGTATATATATACATATATATATATATAGTACAAAAGGAAACTGGTGTGAATTAGTTCTTTACTTTTTATTGATAAATGATGACAAAAAAAAAAACTTTTCGAAAAGGCAAAAAAACTTGTTCTCGTTCAGCTCTTGCTTTTTTCTTCTTCCCCTCTGTCTCCACTGTCTGTTTTCTCTTAGACACTGGAGTAGTCTGTAACTGTGTGTCCGTCACTCTGTCAGTCTCTCTCTCTCTCTCTCTCTCTCTCGCTCTCTCTATCTTTCCCCCTCTCTCTCTCTCTCTCTCTCTGTCTCTCTCTCCTGCCCTCTCCGCTGTTGGGAGGGTGAAAAAAAAAATTGCCGAGAAACTTTTTGTCTGAGCAGAATGCAGTTAGCTCACATGTTATTCTTGTCTGTATGCTTCACATTGTATTACCATACCCATCTTCTTCAGCTTCTCCATTCAACAGCTAATGTAAGTGAACAAATTACGCTGATGGGCTTTTGGGGGTGTCCTTTGGGTGGGTTAGGAAGGGACGACAGGGGTTCAGGGGTTTGGGGTTGAAGAGGTTTTTACGGAGAAGATTGACGGGGTCGAGAGGGCTGGATGAACTGCTTTGGGATGTTGGAAAAGGGGCTGCTTCGACTAGGAAAAGAGTTTGCTCTTCTTGTTTTAGCTATTTATTTTTTTGGCTTTGTTTTATTCCCACACCACCCACCCACTTTTTTTGTTTCCTTTTAATTTGGATTTTTTTTTTTTGCTATCAGGGTATGCTGTCGTTTAGGCTCTCTTTGAGGAAGCCTTGGACTGTAAATGAAAGCTACAAGCACCTTATAACCGGACTTGTCCTGCACGAGGCTGAAAAGAGGGGGGTTGCATTTCCAGGACATATCCCACATTCACTCAAATCTCTCAAAGTGAAGTATTATTGTTCATGGCGGGTCTCACACAGTGAAACCCTCAGCAGTATTAGCCATTTACAACACACCAACCAGATAGACTGAAAAGCCAGCATGAACCTGATCTCTCCGATTTGTGAGGATTCAGGGAAGTCCCTCCATTTTTTTCTCCTCTTACCACCTCATGCTGGACTGCTCCGTGTCTTTTGTTCTGTTGTTCATTTTGTTCTTTATCTTCTTAAGCGTGTATGGTTATTGGTGTAATAAGGCAGCACCCTTAGGCCCCCTGACTCCCAGCTCTTCTACGCCTCCGTCTATGCCCTCAGTGCAGCACCACTTCTTTGTGAGAACACCCCCAGAGCTCTAGGTGAAATGCATGTGTTAATTACAGTTTCTTTTCCATAAGAAGAAAAACACAGTTTGAGAAGAGCAGCACCTGATTGAATAAAAAGGATGTTCTTGACTGTACCTTCTTGCTGTGCCATGTCTTTCTTTCTATGAACTGGTGGCTCAAAGAAATCGGCTACTTGTCTTTAAATGTGTGCAATTATTTTATAAATCGTTCTGATCACACCAGATCCTCTTTGAGCTCTTATCTTGAAGGTCGGTGCTGTCTATGTGCTGTTTTCAGCTCTTCATCCCAAGTGAACCTGGATCATATACACAGGGGTAAGAGGACATGTATCTCTGTGTTACTAGAGTAGTTTTTCAAATAATAACTGAATAAAAATTATATCATTTCAAAGTTGCAGTTTACATCCATGTCTGTCTAGATAATGTGCATGTGGTAAAGACTGAAAAAATTAGGCTATTAAGTGTATTTTCTGGCAAATTTGAAGTTATCAGTATATTGTCATCCAGTGAAAAACATGCTGTCTTTACTTTGAGACAATTTCTACAGACGACTGATAGAGAGCTTCATTTGCAACAGAGCTTGTGGTGGAAAACAGCTGTGTTTCGATTACTGTCTAAGTAATTAAGCTGATTCTGATGGAGCACTAAGAAGCTGTGAATTCTAAAACGTAAATGCTTCACCCACATGTTGAACCTAGCAGCATAGAAGATCTCTACAGCGTGCATCCAAGATCAGTGTCACCATGTCAGTATCCAACCAAATGGGAAATATGGTCACTGTCTCCCCTTCTGCTGCTGAGTTATGGGATTGAATTATGGCAAGTGAAGGGATTTTTTTGCAGAACAATATTATGTCACGGTGAAGTTGACCTTTGACCTTTTGGATATAAAATATCATCACTACATCGTTTTATCTTAAATGAGATTTACAGAGTCAGAGTGACCTTTGAGCATCAAAATCGAATCTGTTCATTCTTGAGTTCAAGTGAAGTTTTCACCAAATTTGAAGAAACTCCCTCAAGGTGTTCCTGAGATATCGCATTCACAAGAACAGGCAGACAGACAACCCAAAAACAGTCCATGGCTTTGGTTCAAAACATCTGAACAATGTTTGTGTTTTTCATCTTTAGACTGGGTATGTATGGTGCCGAGGATTAATACTACTGACGTGATGATCATCTAAATATGCATGTCGAACCACCAGCAGGTCAAACGTTTCACTTGTCCAGTAAAAAAATAAAGTTGTTTCAACTTCACGTTTTTGGTTCTGTGAGAAATGTATTGGGAGGATTTCTGATTTCTGAAATGTGTTAAACAGAGTCAGAGTTCCCAGAGGATGGACTTTAATAACTTTGGTGATCCAGTGACCTTTCATCTAGTGCCGTCATTACGTTAAAATTTAAATCCATCCAGTAATTTGGTTGAAAAAAATGACAGATAATTAGCCATTCCCATCTGCTTCAGGTGCACTTGCACTTTAGTGTGTATTTGCAAATATTAGAATACTTCTGAATTAAACTCAGGTAAACATATATATAACTGCTCCACATCAACATATTAGCATTTTTCTACATCCAAGCAGCACTCCATGCATTGTGTTTTGTTTGTTTTTTTATGTTAGCATTGTCATTGTGAGCATGTTGGCACCGTCCAGCCTAAGAAATACAACCTAACAGAGGCATTGCTGTAGACTTTTAGTTACATTTAGCATTTACATCATTTTTGACATAACAACATGTCTATATAAACTTTCTTTTCAGCAGTAACACAAAGAAACAGAGTGTGCAAAGCAGGATCAAGTTTAATTGTGAGAAGTTGCAAAAACGCACCAAATGTTCATTTGAATAAACACAATCAAATGATAATATACATTAAATTTAAGTTCTCTAAGCTTAAATAATATGCTTTAAATAAAGGCGTACCACAATTTAGTATTGCTCACAATTACAAAAAATAGAACTCAGACGAGGCAGATTAAAACAGAAGGCTTTGAAATGAAGCTGCAGAGGTGCAGAAGTCCTGAGTACAGGTCAGTTAAAACATTTCCCTGTCCGGTAAATGTGTCTTTGCTTTTCTTAGTTATATATAAAGTTAAACACTGGCAACAACAACAGGTCGGAAGGTACATCACTAAAATTTTAAATCACTGAAATATCTATTCTAAGCTCAGTTTGGTCAAAGGCACTATAAAGTATATGGCTAGAATATGTATGAAAAAAGCAAAGCTCTAACTGACCAATTTAGCTGTGAGAAATGATGATGATGATGATGATGATGACTGAAGGCTGAATGATTATCAAAAGGTTTTTGGCCTGAACATAAAGTAATGTGCTCACTTGGGTGTTCCTTAGTTACAGTGTCTCAGTACTAGGGCTGGGCGATATATCGATATAAAACTTATATCGATATATCGATATAAAACTTATATCGCTATATTTTTTAAATGTGATATGAAATTAGACCATATCGCATACATCGATATAGTTCAAATTTGCGCTGTGATCCTTGCTCCAGGCAAGCCGCTGACCCGGAGCTCTCTGCACTGCTCCCCGCGCCCCTCCTCGTTCATGCACAAAGAAGGGAGGGGCTGGAACAGACACTCCGGCACTCTTCAACAAACACTTTGGTGGCCGCCGTTGCCCCGCACTTTGGCCTTGATGCCCCGTGAAAAAAAAATCATCGCACGGCCACCGGACAGCGTAGCGAGCTTGCCCTGAATTACAGCCACCTGAGTGCACAGAGGTCACTCACAGTAACTTCAGTGAGTTCGCGGTTCGCGCAGGTGGAGTCTCATCATCACGATGATCTCACGTGAAAGCCTCTCACACAGCAGCAGCGTCTCAAAACAGAAGAACGAAACTTACAGCACAGCGAGCGAGCTCAGCCGGTTTTGACATGATACGTGACTGACTTATGTGGTAGGATTTAGTCCGGTAAAGTTGGAAATATATTCACAGATTTTAACTTCCCGGATCAATAACTCATAAGTGAAACCTTGTTAAAACACATCTGACGGCTCTTTCCTACGGTAGTAAGGAAGACAACGAGCTACAACCGTATTTTCATCCAAACGAGCGTCTGGACATTAACTCTGGTCTGTATGGTCAGCCGTCTGTGAGACGAGGGCGCAGGGACCGTCTACAAAGTGCAACACTGAAAAGAGAAACTACAAAAAATATTCAATAACTTCACTATTATTCAGAGTCTAGTGTCACCAAAATCACTCCACACATCAGTGGTCTCCTGCTGGTTATTCTACAATTTTTTTGTTTGGAAAAAATGTGCTTTGCCATAATTTGGGGGAATTTCTATTTGGGAGAAATATTCAGTAACACTAATATTCAGTGTAGTGTCACAAAACTCACCTCACCCTAACCCTACTTAAAAAAAAACTTTTGTAATGTAACATTATTGATTTTGGTATTTAAATAATGTTTTAATACATAATCCATTTCTTATTATAAATTAGGATGTTATGGTACAGTCTGAAAGGTAAATCAACAAATTTTACTCAGTGGCCTTTGTGCCCTGTCATGTGGCCTTGGTGCCCCTGAAAAAAAAAAAGTGAAGGCCAAATGGACTTGCCCCTAAAATGACGAAATTCCCACCCACATGTCATATTTGGCTTTGACTTTGACTGAACATTTGCTCTCACTTTGCATAAATATATCGGGATATATATCGTATATCGATATTCAGCCTAAATATATCGGGATATGACTATTAGTCCATATCGCCCAGCCCTACTCAGTACAATTCAAAACATCATTTTCAAGCACCGCTAATTGATAACTAAACAAACTAGTAACTAAAGTGCTTCAGGGCGATCAGTCCTCTGCAGCCAGGTCCATCTGAACCGCTGCTTCAACTCGCGTCTCTGTTATCTTGGGACAGAGAGAGAATCAACAGTTATTTCTGATGTTTTATGTGATTTGCAAAGTGAAAAAGAGCATCTGTTTAATCTACCTGTGGACCAGGAGATGTCTGTGGTGCAGGTTCAGTTTCCTGCACTGGACCGGATTTCTCCCCACTATCGTATGGACTGTCATCTGGCCTTTCTGACGCTGGAAACACAGATCCATTTTGCACTGGGGGTGGCAGTATAGCTGGTGCATCCTGGATGTTGGAGATTTCTCAGTGAGATCTTTAGAAGTCTCACACCAACATTACTTCAAACTGTGGAGGACACACTTACCTGCTGAGTCTCTGGTGGGGGCCTTGTCTCTTGGACAGGAGGGTCTCTAAATGGCAGTGCAGCATGTTTAGGGCACGGCCGAGTACTTTTCCTACTTTGCTGCATCACGAGGGTTGGAGGAGGTGGTGGTGGTGGTGAAGTTGTTTCCTAAATGAACGCAGACTGACGTTAGGGAAAGCACTAAGTCCCACTTCGTGTCAAAGCTGGGCCCTAATCCACTTCTCTGACAGTGACTGTTCTGATTGGTTTATGGTACTGTGGTTGTCTGTAAAAACGGGTGTCAGGGCTGTGGCTATACAAAGACTCTCTGTAATATTTCTTGAAATTCGAAGGAATAATGACAACATAAGGTTAAGTTTTGCACTCTGCAATTAGATTCATATCAAAAATGCTGCTAGATTTTTAAGGATGATTACCAGATTTGACCGAAGCTGGACTTTTAGGGCCGATACCAATATTTAAATTAAAGAAATTTGGATATTGGTATGGCGACCAGCATTTTTTCTTTGTTTAATTACGTCAGCCATGGGATTCTGAACAAACCATAAGCTCAATGATCTAAGGTGACAGTGTGAGTGATACAGGTCTTGTTGACCATCGCCCCACAGGGAAGGTAAAGTCTCCCTGCTCACTACTCTATTATAGTCTCATATCACAATAACAATGTGGTATATATTGCCCAGCCCTACTAGACTGCTGTGCTATCTCCACATGTGAAGAAACATTTCTATACAAGGTGACTGACTGAATTAAAATAAATTAAAAATAAAAATACGTATGCACTGCCTGGTGCCAGCTCATAATGCAGGAATACGTTACAAATTATTGATGTATTTTTGTTTTGTAAATGCTCAGAAAATACAACAGAAATGTCTCTGTTGCTGTGGTTGTACTAAGGGAATTTGACCTCATGACCTCAGTATATCGATGGCGTCTACAACTACGATATGTGTGACTTTGGAGCCTCCACGAGGTTAAAAATAAATGAATAAATAAATAAAAACACACCCACTCCATTCTACACCGCAGCAGTTAGCAAGTTAGCTATACCAAGTATAATAGCAGCAAAGGTTTCCAGTGGCGCTCTACAGAGTAATTTATATAACATATAAATGACATATTATTATATTACAGCAATATTCATGACATTGTTTGACTGAACTGTAAAGTTTCCACTGCTGAGCAGACCATGCGCTACTGCTACCCTTACCATTTCTCCTCGGCTCTCTCAAAAACCAGCACGGGACGGAACAGGAACCGGAAGAACAAACAGAGATCGATACAAACACATAAAAAACCCCAAGTGTGTTTCCTCCACCGACAACGTAATAAAAAAAACTAAAGAAGCAGAAATAACTGTTCATCAACAGCCGACATCCTCTCAAACGGATTCTGGTCCGGAAGCAACCACATCCGGAAATTACCCTTCAGAGTTAAAGACGATATTAAAAAAAATCTATCTATCTATCTATCTATCTATCTATCTATCTATCTATCTACTGTATCTGGGTGGAGGAATTACAGAACAATGTAATAAGTGAATGTTAACATTTCTTGCGGAAAAGTCACCAAACTCAGTTAAATGTAGGGATATCCTGATCCTGACCATCTGCAAACCAAAGCCATTCAAAAATATCATTAACTTTAACATTAGTAGCGCTGAATGAGTCTTTATTTGACCTTTTCATATGATGTTAACATTGTCATGTATGTGTGTTTTGTATAGATACTAAGGGACAATATGAGTGTGTATCCTCATAATAAATATAATCAAAATATTCTGAAAATACAAAAGCGGAAGTGTGGTGTTCTCCAGACTTCCCAATGACGATCTTCCGGTTAGTGTTTTTAGTAAACACAAGAAGCCAGCCTTAAAGTAGACACACACACACAAAACACGTCGTTGTGACGGCTATAATCTGTGTCACCAGTTGTTTTACCAGCCATATTATAACTCAGCAGTGGACTTTTATTCCGTCGAGAGAAAGCCGTCGCTGCTGCCGTCGATTTACCTTCACGCTCTCCACGGAATGACAGCAAACTATCAGCTAACTAGCTAAGATAACTAAATAGTCCAAACGATAGCTTGTTAGCTTAGCTCCTGCTGACGGTTGCTGGGTGTCTACCGCCCTCTGAACGAAGTGGACACTCTCATGGTGGTCTCAGTTCGATGGGGAACTGCCTGTTTTCACATGGTGCGGATGACCTGTCGCTGCTGAACGAGTCCGAGGGGGGCAGCCTGCCCGGAGAGCCTCCCCCGCCCTACCAGGTGAGCTGCTGGGGCTCGAGTCAAACACACTCCGGTAGTTTTAACACGCTAGCTAATCCCCTTGATTGTTTGCTATAACATCTGTCATACAGTTAGCTCTCAGTACTGTTGCAGACATATTCAATATCGAAAGAGCATAAGTCCTGGAAGATGATGTTCATTCAGTTTGGGACTTGTAAAGCTGAGGAGCAGCTGGCAGAGACCTGGACACACTGTGCTGCACATCAGAACATTTTTTCGGGCAATAACTATAACAGCGATCATTAATATCAGCTATATTTAAAATCTCAGGAGATCCAAAAAGCCCAGGTACTCCTAACCCTAGATATAGATTAATTTCTTGGATCATTGAGTAGTGGTTGGTTTCAGTACAAAATGTAAGAAAACGATGAAAATGTTTTATTTTAAACCCCAAAATGACTTCCTCATAGTTTTGTCTACCACCCTAAGATGTTCAGTTTACTGTCACATAGAATGTAAAAAAAATATTAACATGTAAGAAACTTGGATCAAAGGAAAAGAAAATAATTAAATGACTGATTAATCAATTATTGTGACTCAAATACACAGACTTTCAGTGCGTAGGCATCTAATGTTGTTGGTGGTAGATTGTAACAAACCTTAGGGAATTCTTGAATGGCTGACTGTGTGAAAGAGGACCTGCTCCCTCTGTAGATATGTTTGTAAGAAAAACACAACGGTTCTTTGTCTCAGATGCCAATAGATCATCCCTAATTCTACACACTGGACCTTGAAACAGTCATTTTACTGTAAATTTCTCTGGCTCTAATGCAAAGAGAAGACAGGCATAGCTTTAACCTCCCCTCCAAGAAGACTTGCTTTATAGTTGTCTTCTGTTTCTTTTCTCCAGGAGCGTACCCAGCCACTGCCAGTGTACCATCCCAACCCAGGTGAGAGTCGTCTGGCTTACCAGCTGACCGAGGAGGAGCAGATTCGCATCGCCCAGCGAATCGGTCTCATCCAGCACCTGCCCAAAGGTGTCTTCGACCCGGGCTCCGACCCCTCCAACAAGAAAGTGAAAGAGTGAGTATGAACTAGTAAAAAGTCACCAGCCTGTTTGTTTAATGTTTTGTTTCTCTTTTTCTTTCTTTCTTTTTTGTTTTGCATCTTGATTTGATGGAACACAATGGACTGGGTTCGATTTAGTGCCATTTTTAAATAAAGCTGTTGAATGATGATGGATGATCAAAGTAGGATAAGTTAGATTTTTTTTTTTATTCTTGTAGAAATGTTTTTTGCGCTATATTGTACCATAGTGCATGTGTATTCGAAAATGTAACACAGATCGGCCTGAACTTATTTTACAAATATTATCTTTATACTTACATTTTAAGGACTGACTGTCTCTCCCCTCCAGGTGTGTGATCTGCATGATGGATTTCGAGTACAGCGATCCCATTCGGTTCTTGCCCTGCCTTCACATCTACCACGTAGACTGCATTGACCCCTGGCTGATGCGCTCCTTCACCTGCCCCTCCTGCATGGAGCCGGTGGACGCGGCCCTGCTGTCCACTTACGAAACCAACTGAGCAGCCCCCTGACGGGATGGTTGCTCCTGCCTAAATGTAACTGCACCTTTTTAGCCGAAACTGTCCTCGCTGTTCAAACAGGTAGCCAAGGTGACGTTATGCAGATGTTTGGAGGGTGTTTTGGGATGCAGGCAGATGTTGATGCTCCTACAGTGCATTGATTAGGTCAGGACCTCATTTGGGCTTTGGAAAAGTCTTTGCCTTTTACAGTAGGACAACGTGCCAAATCAAGCTAGATAAAGAATATCGAGAGCTGTACACGTAGCAAAATATTACTGCAAAGTAATTTCACTTTTGTATGACTGATAGTCTGTTTGAATTTGTGTTTTCTATGGTAATTAGATGCATGTCACTAATGTAATTTACTTCCCCTTTCAAGACGTCACGTGCAATATGTATGTCAATGGAGAAAACGCAGGAGATTTGTCCTGGCATTGTAGTTTGTCAGAAAATCCAGTGATAACATGAAGTGAAGTTACTGTGTTTTTTTTTAACCCATGGCCATGAATGTCACAAAAACACAGGCCTTTCTTTATGCAATGCAACCATCAAAGCACAGAAAAAAAAATCTTTCCTGAACAAAGATAGGTTGTGAGGTCCCCATTCATGTCTAACGCCATGAGATGAAATGGTGTCATTTCAGCTTGGAAGATATTTGAAGATATTTAATTTGATTAGGGTCTTGTTGTCTTTACTGTAGTATTTTTATTTTGACGCTGCTTTTGTTAGCGTGGATCTGTTTTTGTTTTGCCTTACCCTTGCTTTGCTTTGCCTCAAATGTTTGCTCTGTGTAGTTTTAAAAATCAACCCTTCATGTGTCTTATCATTGTTTACTGTCAGTGACATTTACAAAGACAGAATAAGCCGTGCAATCCCCCTTAAAGCACCTTGGGATACCCCTCATCTGGCACTCTGTAGCTCGTCAATTTGGTAGATGATTGTGAGTATTGATGTGTGTGTATGTGTATGTGTGTGTTTTTTGACAGGATGGTGGGTAGAGATTGAAATGTCGAGGTAACATTGTGAATTAACCCTGTCAGTTGTAAGCCTTGTCGTAGTTACCTCTCTTTTTCTAGTTTGAACCTGTTTCGTTTTGTGTTGATGGCCTTCTTACAGCAAGTGATGCATTTCCAGAGCTCCTGAGTCTGGTTGAACAGAATACTCTTGGTATTAGGTGTGTGATATCTGTAGAAAGGAATGTATCTTGAATGTAAAGCAGTACTTCAGCTTTTAAAGATTTAGAGGCGACAATAAGAGGACATTTCTGATTTACTCAGGCTGCTGTGCCTTTTAAGGTTGAGGTAAGCCAATTCCTGTGAAGTACAATCATTTCTGGCATAACTTTTGGTTTTCTTTTCGTTGTCATTTAGAGGGAGACAGATACCAGCACTGCACTGATTTGTGTCACTATGAAATAGGCCTAGGATGAAGCCAGAACACTGCTCTGGCTGCTGTTAACAATCATTTTGTGTTTTTAATTTATGGTGTGTGCCACCGGTGCACGTTTTAGGAAAATCGTAAAACCACAATAAAAGTGGATACCAAATTTTACACAAGTATGGTGTGTTGTCTCTTTATTGTGTGCATATCTAAACATTTAACAAACAAATGTTGTGCTCTTCTCAACTCCATTCTCTCTAACTCTGTTCCTCCAGAATCTCCAGGCTCTGCCCATCTCTTTCAGAGTTCGCCAGCTCTGCCTTTGACGCTAACATTCTCGCTCGTTAATCCAAAACACCACCATCTGTCCCTCCACTGTGGTCTGTTAGTTGAATTAACCTCACAGAAAGCCATATTATATGTCTGATATTTGCATTGAAGTTTCAGCATTTTAACATGGGCTCATAAAGGGATTGACTCACTTTTGGAGCCAGCCTCGAGTGGCCATTCAGGGAACTGTAGTTATCGGTAATCTACAATTGCTTCATTTGTCAGCTCTGGATGTTGCCTCTTGATTCAAGCTGAAGAGGTCACTTTGGCAAAAAGGCTTAAGTATTGGGTATAGTGTACTAGTTGACTTTCCTTTGTTGTAAGAGATGGATAAAAAAAAAATGTAAATAGTATTGCCTGACAATGAAAAGGAGAAAATAATCCTGCATGTTCAAGATGGTTTAGCGGCAATTGTGTTTATTAATTGCGCAATCATACTGACTGGAATCTCTCCGAGTGTTTAACCAGGAAACACGATGACCAACACCGAGGTCCAGATGAACAGCCGGCACATGCTTGGGTGCCAGAACAACATGTCAGCCAGCTGGACCCTGAACATCAGCAGTGTCATTACCATTACAAGAAAGTACAGAAGGCATGAGCAGTGACAACTACAGCACAGACACATACTTTACAAAACTGCTGGAGAAAGAGTTATTTTCTTTTGACAGGATTTTATTTAAAAGTAACATATTTACAGTTGTGAGGGGACACATATTGCACATTTTAATGCACCATGGAGAGCAGTGATGGCAGAAAATCATTACATATTTCATGCAGGCATATTATAAATGGTTCTCTGTTAAATTACAAAAATATTACAAAGTATTTTATTACAAAACATTAAAATCTTACAAATACATCAGGTGAGAGTTATTCATATCTTTCAGTACAAAATCAAAGATCTTAGACTCTTTTTAAGGTCAAGCGTGGAGGATATAGTGTCATCTAGTGGTGAGTTTGCAGACAGGAAATTGATTCTTAGTATCAAGTGCTGACAAACTAATGGAAACATAATTATGAGTCTCTGCCAGTAGATTCCCCTAAACCCTTCACACTGGACCCTTTAAAGCAAATACATAGTATTTCTTGTTGTGCCGCTCCTCTAAAGAGCATAGATTCCCATACTGACTGTCGCCAGAGCCACAAAAAGTCCTAGAACCATCCTGAGTAATGGAATCGTTTTGTTAAGGCTCCCATTGATCTGGAGCATCTGAACTGGTTTGGAGTGTGTTGAACAATTCTGTAACGTATCTTCAGTGACACTCAGCATTTTCTGTAAATCATCAAAGACCTGTAAAACAAAGAACATCGGTCAGCTGGTTCGGGCTTAAAACAAGCCCTCAACACGAAGCTTCTGTTTTGCGGTTTCTCTCGCTCTGTACCTGAATGTTGAACTCGAACGCTCTGACAGCCTCCTCCAGCACGCCATTCCTCTCCTCCTCTGTCAGCTCCACGCTGTTCATGCGGCTGCGGTACAGCTGTTTGAACAGGTTTGGGCTGGTCACACCAGGGAAGGCGAAGAACGACAGACCCTCGCTGCTCTTCAGCCCCATGGACTTCTGGGCGATTCGGCCCAGGACCTGCCCTCCAGACAGGTCACCCAGGTACCGGGTGTAAGCGTGGGCCAGCAGAAATTCTGGGCTTTCTTTGCCAATCTGAAAAAAAAAGGATGAAGAGTTTTACTTCAGTATCTAACAGCTGTAAAGTGTGAGTGTAACACAAATATGATCCAACAAAACATACTTGTCTGAGTCTGTGGCAGTATCTTTTGGTGGCTCCAGGGACAACTATCTTCTCTCTCCAGTCCTGGCCGTAGAAGTATTCCAGGTCTTTCTCGATGGCCTCCAGCCTGGCCAGCTCAGCCGGGAAGTAAATAGGTGCGACACCAGGGTGGTTGGAGTTCCGGTCCAGCTCTTCCTCCAAGGCCAGGTAGATCTCGTACAGGGAGCACAGGAGGAGCTGAAAGAGGAGGAAAAAGGAGAGGAGGTGTCAGACAAAAAGATCACAGTAACATACAAAATGGAATAAAAATAAAAAATAAAAAAAAGGGAGATTATCTGATAAAATTGATTAAAAGTATTGTATTACCTTGTACTGTTGCAGAGTGACCTGTGCCTTTTGGAAGCTCATCATCAGCTCAGTGTTTTCTGCCCTGATGTGGCTCTCTTTTGTCACCTTTTTGATTTGTTCTGACAGATCCCTGCAAAAAACAAAAAAAAATTACATTATACTCACTGCATCAAAAGTGATTTCAGACATTGTTGTGCAGTGCTAGCTCAGGCATGTGTGAGTTGACCAAACAGAGCAGACTGGGTGTTCAGGATGGGGGTCATTAAAGAGGGTCTAATACAGAGCGTTTCAGACAGAAGGGGAATACTGGGCTACAGCACTGAAATATGAGAGTACAGCGTGTAAACCTATTCTACCCCAAATTTAAAAATGTAAGAAATTGACGTGTCCCTTTAAAATCAAGTTCTGACCATAGTTAAAAGTGTGCAGCCAGTGACATGAACATAAAAATCTGGGGCTCCAAAGTACAGAAGATACATTGTGTATATTGCGTCACCTATGATGTTTATCTTAGAACAGCTGATACTTTCACGTGCACAAGCAGAAAGTCAGCACGCACTGTGCTACAAACCTACTTTTGGTTGCTGTGGCACTAAAGCAGATATATCATTTGAACTTAATGTAAATAAAAAGAGCTCTACAGTTTAAACACGATTAATCTTGATAATCTTGGTCTGATTATTGCCTTGCCTGGTGGGGAAATGTGAATGGATCTGGAAGAATTTTAGATTTACAGATACAATAAATCTGAGCAGCGTATTCTTACATGTCAGTCATCTGCTCTGTTGCCATCTGAGTCTTCGTCTCTGTATCCATAGTGGCCCTGAAAAAATGAGGATGTGAGAGATGAGCTTCTGCATGACACAAACCATCTTGCAACATGACACTGAGATTCAAGAGGCATCAGATGTCAGAAAGAGGTGATAAAGATTGTGTGACAAATACAGCCATGTAAATATTGTGTTTCACTCACCAGTGAGGATGGAGTTCTGCAGGTTTTGGGGGTATATCCACAGCCGTTCACTGTTGTCTCTGGATGTCCAGTACAGTTTGTGCTCTGTGTCCCAACCAGTCTTCTCCCTTTTTATACGATCCTCCTCTGTCTCCTCCCTCCAGCAGCAGCTGAATGAAAACAGGAACAAAGCGTCACAAAGCTGCTGCTAAACATGACCTGGCAACTTCAGCAGTAAAGAGAAAAAAAAAATAGTAGGAGGGACTGAGAGTTAACATGATGCAGCAACTATGAGGGCAACTTGGAAAGTTCCTAAGGGAGGGACAACAGGACTTAGCATGAGTGTGGAGATTTTTAGTCATGCCCTGGAAAACAGGAGGGAGGAGGGCTGAGCGCTAAGCATGACCGTGCAGCTTTGGAATTGCAAAGTTGAACAGACAGAAGGAGGAGGAGCCGGTGTTAAACATGACTGTGGGAGTTTCTGAAGAGGGAGGAAGCGGTGAAACGGTGACTAATGGTACAGAAAATAAAACAATCACATGATTGTATCAGCACAGTGCACCAGTGGTTATCAGTTCATTGGAAACAAGAACAAGTTCAACCGTGTTTCTAGATGACAGATACATTACTGATTTGTAGAAATATGGTGAAATCGTCTATGATTTTGCCCAAGGATTTAAGTTGCAACTTTAAGCCAACAATTTGAATTCATTCTATTTTTCCATAAAACAAACAAACCAAGAGCTCAGCTTTTAAAATGAAAACTATTTGCGCAATGTTCATTCGATTGGTTAGATTAATATCTTTTTTTAAATGGCACTCAGGTCACATCACACTCGACTGTCTGGCTGGTGACAAATGGCTCGGTGATTACTTGCGCAAGTGACACTAATACTGCCGAAAGAGCAACACTACAAAGGTATGTGGGCCCCTGAACAGCACATCCACTGGCAGAGATGTAGAAGACTCATTGTGACTTGGATGCAGGTCACACTGCTGTCATGTTTTGCAACTGACTAGACAGAATATAAAGACGCGTGACTTGACTTTAGGACACAACAACTCGAATGAAAATTGATGAGGAGGGTTAGTTTTTCTTTTTGATTTAGAAGGAATTAAGAAGTTATAGTTATTTTAATAGGTTAGATACATTGCCAATGATATCATTACGATACAGGTACTAATACCTTGCCTTTTGTCTTTATAAAGACCTCACACTGCAGGTAAGACTTCAGTGTTGTAGATGGGGAAAAGGTGACTCGACTTGCCATAACCAAGGAGCCGGATTAAAGGCTGAGAAGGTGATTCTGGAGAAAGATAGGTGATTGTTGATTCTTATTGCAAGGTCATCAAATACCGAAGCTTTGGGGTTAGAATTTTGTTGATGATCTGGCAATGAGACTCAACAATCAACTATCTTTCTCCAGACTTGCCTTCTGTTCCTTTAATTTGACTGGATTTGCCCAAGATGAAATGACTTGGGACTTGCTTGAGAACTTGGACCAAATTACTTGAATCACATATCTGCCCACTTGTATCTGTTGAGCGTCTCATTCTAAAAGCGTGGGCTTTGATATTACTGGTTCCACTGTTATGTGAAGACTTTGGCACAGTATGTTCTGCAGGGATCTGTTCTCAATCAGCCACATCAGTGAGTGCAAATCATTGACTTCTCCTGACTGCTGGCTGAGAAGGAGTTGGAAACAACGATACAGAGCTGCAGGGCTGTCTGTCTATTTATTACATCTGAGTTTGTTTGGTTTGGGGATTATTATTTTTTTTGGACCACTGGATTCTGTGATTGTTAATTTTTATGAACTGGAAACAAGGAACCAAGCTCAAAACCCCATAATTATAAAATGCCTACACAAAAGTATATAAAGGGAGTGTCATACTTGTTAAAACTCCCATTATGTCATTTTATGTGATAAATGTGTCACAGAGCTAATCTGCTCAGCCAGGGAGACAAAACAATCGGTCACCTATTAAATCAGCTAACTCTCCTCAAGCTTAACATGAATCAGCACTCTGGCGGAGAGGGAGGAGGGAGAGGCAGACACAGAGGTGCTAAACGTGAGTCAGCAGCTTTTTTTCTTCCCACGGTTCACACAGACCCGGTGACCGACATGCCAGACGTTCGCTCAAGGCTACTGGTGATAAACATGTCCCGCATTAGAGGTCTTTGACCGGAGTTGTTTGCTGGGCTACATGTTAGCATGTTATTCGGTCGACATTGCTGGTGAATTATATGAAATCGAAGCTAGCCTTTAGCCTAGCTAGTTGAAGGCATAAACTAACCTTAACCATGACTGTAACCTGGCAACGTCGACGACAGACGTTGAACTTGCAACGTGGCGACAAGCTATTAACAGTTTCATTCTTAATTAGCCTTGTGTTCATTTGTTTTCGTTAACATGGGGACAGTTGGAAAGCCTGACATTTGGAG
This sequence comes from Sparus aurata, assembly GCF_900880675.1. Classification (NCBI taxonomy): domain Eukaryota; kingdom Metazoa; phylum Chordata; class Actinopteri; order Spariformes; family Sparidae; genus Sparus; species Sparus aurata. The sequence continues at coordinate 22,054,811 of NC_044187.1, read as the reverse complement.
CAAGCAGCCCCAAGTTTTCTTTCGTTTTTCAGCTACATGAAAGCCAGACTCTCATGTATCCTAGGTAAACCCTGAAACATTATGTGTTGTTTTCTACATTGTGGTCTTGGATGTTACGCTAAGCTAACATGTCCGTGCTAGCCTAGCACTAGTCAGCTAACTCGGCTCCTCACAATTTTGCTTTCTATAGTTAACGGTGGAATAAGTATTCAGAGTAGGACCCTTTACTTAATTTAAAGTACATTAACCACGCTGAAAATCATTAACTACAATTAAATGTCCTGCATTCAAAACCTACAAATGAACTTTGAGGAAAAACAAACTCAAATAGGGTGTATGTAGCTTTTAAGATAAAGTGGATTTTATCAGAAATAAATCTTTCAATCATACTGCAATAAATCAACTTTTTTTCTTTTGCTCTCCTTTCAATCACAAGTGGAGCTTATACTTCAGTATGATTACTGCTGCTGAATCACTTTCCCCTGTCATTCCTGTAGATGGAGGATGAATCTGGCCTGCTGAGCAGCCAGAGAGGGACGAAAAGGTCCCTCAAAGACATCATGATGGAGGAGGAGGAGCAGGAGGATCCAGATTTAGATTTTGTGGAATGCTGCACCAAGAGGCTTTACAAGGTGGGCTTCACTGTTAGTTAGACAAATGTTGGGGAAAGTATTGACTATGACGTTTTAAGACTATCAACAGTAGTGATTAGGCGTGTAAACAGCAGATGTGATATATTATCATGTAGTGCCCTGGTACATATTATCTATACATTTGAATTGGTGTTGTGCTCTGTTGCAATGTCAGGTATATCTTTAACTGCACAGAACTGAACTTGGAACTGTTCTGATTTGTGGCAGTTTAGCTGAGATACGCAAATCACATTGTACACACTGTTCATACTGTACACACTGTCTCCTATAAGCCCTTCTGTGACATAGAGAGCTTGTAATGCAGTAAATAAAACTGTATTTTTGCCTGAATATTGATCCCTAAACTTATGTATTTTTTCCAACTTGGTTGCACAGTTATCGTTGCCAGTTACACATAACTTTCTTGCTTTTATCTCTTCATTTTGGATCTTGTAACTTACTTTAAACGATAAGTTCACACAAAAAACAATTAATGTAGTCATTATATACCAAACCCCATGTTGATGGAAAGTCAGGTGACGTTTTGTAGTTGGCAAAACATTTATGGAGCAGATAAAAGAATTGTAGCATTCTCCTGAACAACGGAAACAGATGGGTTCTTGTTTTGTTTTGAAATGTTTTATGGACCACGCTGATTTACCTGACTTTCCATCTGCATGAGGGTGTGTAGATAATGACAAATTTCCGCTTTGGTTAAACTTAACCTTTAATTCTTAGAGCCACTTTTGATAGTTTGTTATTAAAAAAATTTCAGGAACCAGAAGGCTTGCTCAACAAGGAAAGGCAACACTCTGGTAAGGTGCTTTTTAATATGACTGTTTGTGTTCACAATGCATTAGCATGCATCATCACAAATCCATCATTGTGTAACACAGTATGTCGGTGGTAAATGGTGTGCAAATGTCAGCTAAAACCACCATGACTACATGGTTACCACGGTGCGATCTTAAGGACACTTCCTTAAATTAAGACATGGTTAACAGGATAATCTTTAGATATTTAATCTGATTAAATGGCACATTGCAGGTAATAGTGAAGCTGACCCTGAACTTTACGGAGCAGAGTCCTCCAGTTTCCTCCCTGATTATCCACAAGACAGATGGGTAATAAGAGGAGGGCAAGAGGTGAGAGAACAGCAGGGAGGTTAAAAGACCATGGGATTAAATGTAAGGTTAAGTTTGTCTGTATGTGGTAAAATCAATTAATAAATAATGTGCCCATTATTTACTTGCTTCTATACTAACTCATGTTGATACGTAAACTCTGTCTTCCAGAATATCCAAGACAGGTTGTTGCATTCATGTTGCCCAGCAGAGGTCAGCATTGATCAGGTAATTATGCTGTATGTCACGCTAACTTTATTTCGACATTCACCTCGACTTTGTGTGAATTTTCTACCTTTCTGTTTCTCTCAGAAAAGTCAAAGCTCCACATTAGAGTACTGGGTGTATCTAGATAACCAGCACAACATGGCAGACTGTCCCGTCACAAGATTTATTGCCCCTCCTGCCACTTCAGTAACCCAAAGGCCTTGTCTGTTCACACCTGTTCCTGGTACAGTGACAGCTTTGAAAATGAGCTCTGTGGGTAATTCAGCGGTATCTAGCCCCATGAAGGACACCTGCAGTCCGGCAAACTCTATGTGCAGTCCCCCTGGTTCAGCCTGGGACACACTCAGATCCACATCCAGGAGTCCCAGCTGCTCTGACCAGTGTCCTGTCAGTGCTGCAGCTCACCTACACCTGCTGGGGGAATCCTTGTTCCTGATTGGACACCATCTTCAGGAGACAAATGTGAGTAGATTCAATGTAGAAAGTGAAGAATTTTCTTTTTGATCTATAATGATACTGGTCTTGAATGTTTTCATTGATATTGTGAGCATATTACAGGGAGAATTGATGGGCTGTGCCTTCATAATTGTATGTCTTTATTTTTAATCTTTAAAATCATGATGTAACCCTTTGTTACAGTCTTGCTTAATGTACTCATAGTTTGAAATTACTTTGCTTTGGGGACAAGTCAAAGGACATTTTTAAAGCTGTGAAATATTGCAGTCCTATAAGACAAAACCCTCCAGTGTTGACACAAACATGTTGGTCTACATGGCTACAGCTGACTTTGAGATCAAGAAAGGCGGGTTTAATTTAGCTGCAGGACAACATTACTCATTTTCACTGCAGTGAGGGATGATAATTGCCCTTCTTTGTGTCTCTGCAGAAAATAGTGAGTATGTCAAGTAGCTTGTCTCTGCTTTTGGATTCTCTCCTGTGCGCCTTGGCTCCTCTACTCTGCCTCACGGCAGAGATACCTGAGTTGAGTAGCTGCACACAACAGACACTGGTGAGAGATGCAGCCACTTAACAGAACATTCACACTACTTACCTGACATCCTGCACAGACATGCACATGAGTGAAATGATTGTTCTTCCAATATGTTATGTCATCATGAAGGAGGGAACAACTGTTATTTTTTTAATCATTGTTTTTAAGGCCTCCACTCTGGAAAACATTGCCTATGTGATGCCTGGGATGTGAGAGGTGATGAAGACTGTACTAGCAGTACCAAGCACATTCTAATATGAAGAAAGACAAAAAAGATATATAGCTACAGATGTTTCTCTGCTCTAAAAAACTATTATTGTTTTATTGCAAATAGGTAAGTTTACTTAAATATGTCAAGTTTTTTTCTTGGTTGTTTAGTCAAAAGATGTGTGTGAAGACTGAAACATGTAACTTTCTTTTGTTTACAAGATACGTTCTGTCTGTGTCACTGGGCACATTAAAAACACAGTATGTAATTCTGCGAAGAAGCTTGGGATCATGGTAGTTGTCTCCATTTTTAAACAACCACACTGGTGATGAAAATCTATCTGATAGAAATGTTGATGAAGAAGGAAATGTGGTCACACAAGTATTTATGGCTTTATTGATAGCACAGCTGAAGATATGACAGGAAACAGGGTGAGAGAGAGAGGGGGAGTGACACACAGCAAATGGAGAGTCCAACCCGGGTCCGCTGCAGTGAGGACAAAGCCTCTGTACATGGGACGCCTGCTCTACCAACTGAGCTAAATGGCACCCCCCTTTTTTCAGGGTTTAAACTTTGTAAGAAACATTTGGGATAATATAAGTACACAGTTCGAGATAATGTTACAAAGGTGTAGCCTGTTTCAGACAATTTAATGCGAATATGGTACAAATTACACCTTTTAAGAAGTGCTTCTTCTTTTTAGAAGAGAGTTCTTAATCACATATTTTTTTTAAAAGCTGGAGAAAATATAAATTTGTTTATATTGGAGAATAAAGCCACTATTTCAATAATGTGAAAAGTCCATCCAATAAGCTAAGAGTGGCCATTTTTGAGTTTATGGGATATTCACAGTCAAAACTGTAATACTGTAACAAAACCAATTCACTTTACTACTTATTACTTAATTCAATGTGATACTTGTAAGAGAGTTTTATATTGAGGTCTATTATTTGTCTAATTGCTCTGAAATTCAATACCTGTGAATTGGTTTCAGGTAGTACTTGACACAAGTCACAGGCTGCAAGGAAGTAAAGCCTGTGGCTTCGAGGCTGTCAAAGTATGGAGGGTGAAAGTACTGTTTAGTGAAGGTCTGTCCATATGACACACAACACTCTGTGAACTTGTCAGTTCTTTCTGTAACATGCCCTCATTTCTGATTAGGGATGACAATTGCATCATATCAAAATATTTACATGCACATTTCACCTGTTACCAAACTAAACAACCATAAATCCTGAAGCTCATCCACAAGTTTTGACACTGAAAGGGTGTGGTAGATAAATCTCCAAGGTAGAATGATTCACATGAGCCGTGGGATACACCTCCTCCGCCCCATCTTGGAATGCTTAGCAGCCCACAGACAAAGAAACCTGTTGCGCACGCAAAAAGATATTCACAAGTGCGTTTGTGTGTCCATGTGTTCCAAATTGGGAGTGGTGAGACGGGTTGTTCCCTGAGATGAACCTCACCTGCGTAGGCAGCTTTTAGTAGTCGACATGTACTGAAGTTGTGTGGATGAGAGACGTAATTCGGTGCCAACAGAACAGAGCACAGAGAGAAGACAGTATATGAACACGGCTTCAAAGACCTCAAACTGTTGAGTAAGTATGATGTTTATTGTTTACTAATACATCTGTTTACTAATCTAAGGTGTTTTAAGTACTAGTAAACCTACATAGTCTCTTGGCCATATTTCTTTTGGCACTGTAGTTTTGAATACCAGCTGTGTGTCATTCTGAGGAAATGGTTGTCAGTCTAATGTCAGCTTTGAATTGTCATGACAACTGCCGTCTTTGTTTAGATATACTCTTTACTTTCGGTATAAGTTTAATGCCAAGTTTAAGTTTCATCTTAGTGCTAAATGTGCACCATTTTCCAGGATACTCCTCTGTTGTGCGGTGCCATATGTTTGGTTGTTATTTTTATGTACTTTTGTAGGTTGATGTTTTTTGTGCATGTTTGCATATCAGTCAAGTATAAAAGTCCAGGTAGAATGTAGTTGGACTGGACTGGTGAGTTGTGGTGTGTGAGGCGCACTGAGAAAAAAGGGATGCAGTTACAAAAGGAAGAATGATATTGGTGTAATAAAAGCTTCATCTAAGACCACAGCTATTACCGATTAGCATAGTTCCTGTTGACTCATGTAAAACATGTGAGAGGTTAGAGTGAATTTGTAGGAAAGACACATGTTCAAAGGAAATTAAATAAAAAGACATCTATTTTTATGTTTACCTAACAGATGGTAGATTAGATGTTAAACACCTACAGTACTTAACCTATCGAGTCCTCATATTTTCCCCATTTCATTTTCACTTTCATCTCAGTCTGTTATTGGTTTAAAGCCACATGTATTCCTAAAAACACCTTTTGCTTTTGTTTCCAGCCATGAGTGAACGATTGACAGGGAGCTTCTATGGGTCCTCGCCCCCGGAGCTCAGACTTGTTCTTTTGGGAAACATTGGATGTGGAAAGACATCATCAGCAGACACTATCCTGGGCCAGCTGTCCCCAGTAACTCCCAGTTCCTCCAGGAGCTGCCAGCTGCGACAGGGCGTCTCTGATGGCAGGAGTGTGACCCTGGTAGAGGCGCCGAGGTGGTTCTGGGTCGGTGGCAAGATGGAGGACAGCGTCAGGAAGGAGACTGAGCAAGCACTGACGCTGCTACCATCAGGCCCACATGCTATTTTACTGCTGGTGCCTGTTTGCGTGTTTACAGAGGTTGGTTGTAATCCCTGTTTGTGCTTTGACTTGTGTTTCTGCATGGTCTCATTTGCTCATGCAACCATCACGGACATCTTTTTGGTAGTTTAAAAATGGCATTGATTTACAATACTATGTTTCCTAATTGTTGTTCCTTTTCTCTCTTTTCTTTCCCTGGTGTTCCCAGATGGAGGCTCGTGTGCCTGCAGAGCTGCAGTTGGTGTTTGGGGAGGAGGTGCTGGATCACACTCTGGTCCTGCTGACTTGTGGGGACTACTTGATGGGAAAAACAGTGGAGGTATTAGAGGTGTACAGTCTGTGGGGTGCTGAGATAAAATGTCAAGTCTTCTGGATTTTAGTATTTTAAAAGTCCAAGCACACTTTGAAAAAGAAGCTTTTGGAGTTGAATAGCATATTCAGTTGTGACAGGATGGCATCATTTTTTGTAAACTATTTTTCCTTCAGACATTTCTGCAGTATTTCGTAACATTCACTGTAAACAATTTGGACTAATTGGCTGCTGTAAGAGCAGGAAATGGCAACACATAGCAAATCTAAATTTTTTCCCACAGGAGTACCTGCAGGAAGAACACCCAGGCCTGAGGCAAATCATTGAGCAGTGTGGGGGGAGGTACCATGTCATCAATAATCGTAAGCCGGGCAACAGGGAGCAGGTCTGTGAGCTGCTGGAGAAGGTGAGATGTCTGCACAGAAAACAGTAAACAGAAAGTGTCAAGACAAGATTTTGGACACACATTTTGCACTTGTATTCTCAACAGCTTTGTTTCATATTGATTATTTTGGTTATCTAACAGTTCAATTAGTTCTGATGTATATGGGGGAAATATGCAGTGGATTTAGTGATGTTTCTCAAGGACTTTATAAAAAATGAAATCCTGATTTAATTGATTGTTTTGTCTGTAGTAGTTTTTTTTTTTTTCCAGGCAACGCCCTGTGCCACACTCATACAATCACACCCAGTCGTGTTCAGGACCAGTTTAGGGCTTAATGATTTGGCTTATTACGTTGTAACCCTGATTGACATGGACTTCATTCCTTTGTGGAGACTCACTGCAGGAAATGTTGAGAATGCAGGAAGCACTCACAACACATGTTCTGCCAGTATCAACATTTTTGTATTTTATTCTTCTGTCTGAAGGTTTGTTTTTTGGCCCTTAACTCCCACCATTTTACTTTTAAACAAATACGTAACTCTCAGCTCCATTATTGATTATATTATTAATAGTTTTTGTTATGATATATAATATTTCTTGGGGCGGCTGTAGCTCAGTGGGTAGAGCTGGTTGACTGGTGATCAGAAGATCACTGGTTCGAATCCTGGCTCCCCAGGGCGGGACTGAGCTACATGTCGAAGTATCCTTGAGCAAGATACTGAACCCCAAAGTTGCTCCTGATGTGCAGTTGGCACCTTGTGTGAAGGCAGCCACTGCCATCAGTAAGGGTCCTGTGATGAACTGGCGACTCATCCAGGGTGAACCCTGGCCTACGCCCATAGAGTGAAACTGGATTTGGCCCCAGTAAGCCCCGCAACCCCTTACGGGGGAAAAAGCGGCAACATCCCGCGACCCTCATGGATAAGCGGAAAAGAAAACGGAAAAAATATTCCACAGTGATGTGGAAATTTCCCTTATTTAAATGGATGGATGGAATGTCAGAATTCCGACATTTTACGCTTTCTTAAGGTTTTTCACCTTTCATCTACTCATTCATACTTTCAGCTTGAAACCCCATTCAGTTCTTTCACATGTTCACAACACTTGGGACGTGATTCAGCATTTACATATCAATCATACTTTTGACACAATCACAGTTTTAAGTTGCATGCAATTTTCAACGCTTCTCATATTTTTACAGTAGTGTGTATGGGTAGGAATTTTCCAAGCTAGAGTGTGTGACATCATCATTAGAGTGGAGATGAGCTGTAAAATCTTTTGTAAAATTGTCTTAAACTTTCTCTTACTACCACACATTTCTCTCTTCATGCATTATGCCCTCAACGTTACCATGGAATCGATTAAAATGAAACATTTGGTACTGTGAGCCTGTGACAGGAGTGCCAAGCAACTGTGCAAAAACTCAGAAATTTCCAGAGGGAAGGAGAACTAGACACTTTTCTAGCTTCTCCTCCAGCTGCCTCTTCATACAAAGTGATGCCAGCAATGCAGTTTAGTTTCCAGGAATTATTCAAGCAATGCGATTCAGTCCTTTCCCATTATTATCAAGTACTGCCAAGTTCAGGTGGGCGCACACTTTGTCCCCCAATCCTCCTTGCTGAACCACAATAGGAGCAAGCAATCACAAGTTTTTGTTTTTGGCAAATCAGCGCACAAACAACCTGGACTGTTTGGATTGTTTCATTACTGTGTCACGTCTTGTGTGCGTGACCTTGTAGCGTCTGACCCCTGTGATCTGTCATGTAGTGTGAAAACCAAAATGACTGTACAACTACAAGGCAGAGAGTTGTGCTATGTAAACAGGACAGCAATCTGACGAAATTGTGTAGTCTGTTCAAGGCATAATGCAGCTCAGCCCCTAGCTTAGACGATATTTCGCATCCATCAGCTTGTTATTTCTTCTTACACTTTTTTCATGCATTCTCTTTCAAAGCCAATTTTCCAAATCTTTCAAATATTATGGCCATTATTCAACTTTTTAAGTCAGCAATGCAGTTAAGTGTCAGCTTTTTGAACATCTAGCATTCACACCGCACTTCCTTATGAAATGTCCTCTTCAGTTATAAAAAGTGACTCTAATTGCAAATTTGAGTTAGGGGACATTTCCTAAATGCATAATTTATTTATCTGTTCCTTTAATGTAACAGGTGGACAACATGGTGAAGAAAAACGGGGTATACAACAAGAAATCAGCTCAGGAGAGAGAGCTGGACAAACAAGTGAGAGACAGAAAGCAAGAACTTATGGAAAGTTACAGAGCTCAAAAGGAGGAGAGAATGGAGAGGACTGCTTCAACACGTATCCCATACACAGAGACACAGAGGAGTAATGATAGTGGAGAGGAATACAGCACCACCTGGGAGAGGAAGAGAAGAGGAGAGAGGGATGTGATGGATGGAAGAGTGGATGTGAGCCAAGTGTCGAACGGGCTTCATTCAACTCCAGCACCAGAGCGACAGTCAGATTCAGAGTCGCGTGAGGACACACAGGTGAAGAGGACGCCTAGTTTCAGACTAAATGCAGGTAATCGCTAATAGAAAAACTTTCTGGGTCCAGTTTTTCTGGATCAATGCAAAAAAGGAGAAAAATAAATATGAGCTGAAAATGAACCAGACTCATTTTCTGGTTTTCCTCCATAGATGGAGCTCTACTCTCACAAATGTCTGAGGTTAAATCATCGCCAAAATTGGTCACTACTTGTAAGTCACAGGACCTGGCTATCTAGTACTTTGCCCCTTAAAGTTCACTTCTATGATGTTTTTAAAAATAATTTTCATTTTTAATTTTCCATATTAAATCTCAGATTTCATCTGATTTTTTTCAGTGCACCACAGAATCAACAGTTTTGAAGACAGGTCCCCTGAGGTGTCTCCAACCTCCTCTCCTGATTCGCCTGTCTTCGCCTCTTCCCCCTCATCGCCAACCTTCGCCCAAGCTCCTTCATCTCCCTCCTCCGCCTACTCATTCCCTTTATCCTCCTCTTCCTCCTCCCCCTCATCGTCTCAGGAGCTCCGTCTGGTGATGCTTGGGCGATCTGGAGCAGGAAAGAGCGCAGCTGCCAACTACATATTGGGACAGAAGGCGTTTGAGTCACATCCAGAAAGCCTCACAGCGATCACTAAGGAGTGTGAGAAAAAGAAAGCTCTGGTTGAAGGAAGACAGGTAAGTTATGAAGATGTTTTTTGCTTGCATAGTTGAATTTCCCCTTTACACTGTGTGCCATTTCCAAAACATCTAAACATCTAATCTTTGACACCCTCCTCTGTTTCATGGCATGAAACAATACAATCTGGCTAATTGCCCATTACTCAACTCTCTTCTCTCCTCTCTCACCTGCAGGTAGCGTTGGTGGATACCCCGGACTGGTTCAATTCAGAGCAAACTCCAAATGAGGTCCGAGCTCAGATCTCCTCCTGTGTTGCTTTATCCAGTCCCGGTCCCCATGTCTTTCTCCTGTGCGTCCCTTTAGACCAGCCAGCAAAGACCGAGCTGCAAGCTCTCAGGGCTCTTGAATCCATTTTTGGCCCGGAGTCGGTCCAAAGACACACAATGGTCCTCTTTACTTACGCAGATCGACTGAGAGAAAGTGGGAAGGCTGGAAACGACAGCGTGGAGGCTTACATCGCTGGTCAGCGTGGAGATTTGTTAAAGCTGGTGGAGAAATGCGGGGACAGGTTTCATGTGATGGAGACGGCAGGAGGTTGGAGGAAGAGTAAGAATTTGGTAGAGCTGCTTGAGAAGGTGGAGCAGACGGTGAAGGAAGCTGGAGGACAGTGTTACTCTTGTCCTGCTTTTCAGGAGGCAGAGAACAGAGTGAGGCAGAGACAAGTGGAGATAGCAAGGGAGAGAAAGGGGAAAAAACTAGAGGAAGAAAGACAAGGGGACGTTAGACAGCTCAGTTCTGATAGGCGGGCACTTTATTCCTACATGAAGCCTGTGGTTGAGGCAGAAGAGGAAGTGAGAGAGGATGAGATTGCGAAAACAAGGGATGAGGCAGAGATGAGTGTAAGAACCATGAATATCAAGAGCCTTCCTCCTGTTACGCTTTCCAGCATTAACCCCTCACTTCTCAGTTCCATTAGGGAGAAAATGGAGTCTGGTGCAAAGAATTTACCCAAGCTGTTGGCAGATAGCTCTGTGTGGGTCAGCGAGGGAGCAAAGAAGGTGAAAAATAGTCCAATGTGGGGAAAGGTCGGCAGCGGAGCACAAAACGTCCAGAAAATAGTGGTTGACAGTTCTGTGTGGAGGAAGGCTGGAGCTAGTGCCGGACATGTGTCCAAACTAGTAGGAGATAGAGTTCCCAAGGTAGTGGTGGATGGTTCTACATGGGTGGGATCCGGAGCAAAGGCTGCAGCAGCAAATCCCATGTGGGGAAAAGTTGGTTCAGGGGCAAAATCAGGGGCCAAATTGATGGCAGATGGTTCCATGCGTGTCGGAGCTGGGATTGGAACCGGGGCAAAGAATTTGGCAAAGAGTCCTATGTGGGGAAAAGTCGGATCTGGGGCTAAAACTGGAGCTAAACTGATGGCTGAAAATTCTAAGCGAGTTGGAGCTGGAATTAGTTCCGGTGCAAAGAAGGTGGCACAGAGTCCAGTGTGGGGGAAGGTGGGCTCTGGGGCCAAAGCAGGGGCCAAAATGGTGGCTGAGAGCTCGGTGTGGGAGAAAATTGGGACCACTGCTAAACAGGTGCCAAAGGTAGTCATAGGGGGAGCATTGCTGGGACTGGTGCTTGGCATGTTTTTGGGGGGTGTGCTCGGCGGAGCTGTCGGGGCAGCTGCTGGATCTGCAGTATCTGAGGTGGGCAGACGAAAATTCAGCAAGAAAAACGCGTTAGAAAAGACAAATGAAGCTGCAAAAAATGTGGAGAGAAAAGTGAATGACAGCATGGACTCACTGGTAAAACAGGGCGAGAAAGTATTGAAAACTGAATGAAGGGCTGAATGTACATTAAATGTGTAACAAATAATTAAAAACAAAATAAAGAATTGGTAACATCAGAGTTTATAATTTGAAAAACAATGGAGAGAATTTTTTCATTTTTATTTTGACGAGTGATCTTGACCCTATTCATGTTTCTTTCTTTCTTTTTACACAACTATGATACAAGTTAAAGGTTTAATTTTTTTGTTTGTAAAGAAATGCCTCCAGATGGTACCCAACTTCAATATTATTCCATTACTGGTATCCTGGCAATTAATGAATGAGGATGTGTGTGACTTCCTTTTATTTCCCTAAATAATGTTGATATCAAGAGGTTAGAACCAGAATGACCTACCAACATTTTTAGTTATAAATGTCAAAATATTGTTGATTAAGCATATTGTCGTCCCTAAGTTCATCAAATGTCGTCCCCCCCCCCCCCTCTCGATATGTTCTAGCAATATGCATGAAAATATGTTTTCAGATTTTGACAAAATGTGTTTAGGTCCATGTCTTATGCTGTGTGCAAGATGTTCATCTGTCATATTTAAAGCAAATTATACATATACCAGTATATCGATCATTTACCAATTATCTTTTGCTAATACTGTAATCTTCTTCAGCACTCAATTAAAAAACATCTATGTTAAATTATTGCATCTTTATCCTGAGTGTTCTTATTTTGTACATTATGCTCTGTGTTGGATTATCAACACGTGTTTTAATGTAAATATAATGTTTTATCACAACCTCTTTAAACTTTTTTTTCACAATTTCACTGTCTACACTGACTTTGTTTTGCCTTTATGAAACTTGGCAACTTGCGAAGTCTCTGTATTAAACGAAATGTTATGAATATAACTTCTGTTCCCTGAAGGAGAGGAACGAGGTACAACACATAATATATGTGTTGTACCGAGTGAATCGACTGAAAGGGAACAGCCATCTACAGTACAGCTGCTTTAGGACCAAGAGTCTTCCAGCATGTCTACTGCTCACATGCGACGTGCAGGTTTAGAATGTGCATGACTGGTGAAATAGAGGTACTGGTATTTCTGTGTGCAAGTGGGTGTGACTCTGGTGGCAAGAGGGGCACAACGGAGGGGTGGAGGCAGGGACATTATCTGTAAGTCCCAGGCTGGCCAGCATTACCCTGCTTGGCCTCCTGTATCAGGAGAAGGGGAGAAGGTTAACACCCCAGTTATAAGGTTTAATTTCCTTCACCTATACTGTGCATCTTCACATTATTTAATTTAATGAAAAACCCCACTTGTTTAGAACAGCTTGTTCTTCCCACACTAGGAAAATTCAGGCAACAGCTTTGTCATTTGGTTCAGTAAAGTCATCCTCTCAGGGGATGGAGTAGAGATAACAATATGGGTTAAACAAGGACTGTGAATAACAAGAATCCTTTCAAAAATAAGAAAGCTTCCAATATTTTCACATCCAATGGAGAAGTTATCAGGTCAAAATTTTGGTGATCTTGAATAAAAATGATAAGTTTGAAGGTGTTGGTGTAACATAGAGCAAATTTTAGAAGAGGCACAGTTACAGAAATATGATGGTGGATGCAAACTGCTGTGAAAATGTTTTTTTTCCAAGAAGGCTTTTTGACATGTCACAGAAGGACACACACAGGCATCAGTGTCCTGGTATTGTTTATATTGGTTCACTTGAACAGAACTAGCTATTGTTAGCACAGCTATGTATGACATTTTCACTAAGAGAATTGTCACCTGAATCTGTAGTTTTAAAGTATGTTCAGTTGAAGTTTCTGCTCTCATATTATCATTTTCAACCACAGCAGGCAGCTGTTTTTTTTTGTGTTTAACAAACCTTTAAAATTCCTGACTCTCTTTAGACTGTGTAGCTTCAACAAAGGAGAGAGGGAAAGCTGAAGAAAATAACAAAACAGTTCAGAAGTTAGGCTACAGGTTCAGTCCTCTATAACTGTAAGTGTGTTGTCAGTACATTGGCTGTTAGTAATGATTAAACCGGCTGCACAAATGTCCACCAGTCAAATCTGCATTGATAAAGCAAGGCAAACATTTTAATTCATGTGTTAGCCAGCATGCACAACAACAGACCCTTGGAACCAGATCACCTAAATGGGTTGCAGTTGGTCAGATATAATCAGTTACACCTGTGCTTTCTGTGTTATGACAAGCCAAATGTGTGCTGTGATAAAGTTTATATTCTAATGACACACCATGACACCAGGAGGCCTTTCGCAAAACTGTACTGCAACAAATTATTGTTAAATAACTTGCGATAGTACAGCAAATCACTGTGTTGGCTGTGTTGTGTTGCTGCAAAAAAAATTCTCTCCGAATCCTGCAGCACCCCTGTAATGTGTGTGACCCCTGCCTCGGTGTGTAATCCTCTCTGTGGTTTCAGAGCGCAGCAGAGAGCGACAGAGCGGCCTGGCACAGCAGAGCGGGCAGAAGCAGCCGTAGCAGCGTTGTGAAAGCAGCTCTTCCTGTTGTGTGGCCCTGAAACCGGGTGTGTAGGGGTTCCCAGAGCATCCTGGTGGCTGTACTCTATTTTTTCTTTTTTTGTTTTTCCCCTCTCCCTTTTCTTCCATGCAGCAGTTGCCACCCCACATGTCACCCATCAAACACCCATCAACACACACACACACACACACACACACACAGCACTGCCACCACCGCCACCACCCCTCCTCCAGGAAACTTGTTGGCCATCAATGAGACAGCACTAACTGTAGCCATTTCCTGGCCACTTGATAGAGCCGAGCGCGCAGGCTGAGACACACCAGCACCACTGCACAGCTGCACCTTACCCCCCAAACTTCTCACTTTTACACCCCCCCCCAAACACCACCAGGCTCAACCCCATCTCTAACCGCATTCCCACATCCCCCCGACCTTCCTGACACACAACCGCACACCTACAAATGTTTTTGTTGCATAATTGTTTTAACTAGTCTCACACACACTCACGCACACACACACTCACGCACACACACACACACACACACAAAGCATGCACAAACACATCAGAAACATGCAGGGGTGAAACATACTTTACTTCAGTTAAATTGTGAGTTGCTTGTAGTTTACTAGAGGCTGTTTCCTGCTATTTTATACTTCTACTCCGTAACATTTTAGAAGCAAATATTGTCCACAACATTTTTTGACATTGACATAACTTTTTACTTTCAGATTATCAACACAAAATATAAACCAGATAATGAATTATGATTTGTTATTATGGATTATGGAGCTATCTGGCAGCGTATGGAAGTTAGCTCCAGCTTCACCGGCTGCAAACATTTTTCTACCTCAAAACGTCAGATTTTTTGCATTAAAGGGGCTCAATATAACATTAGTAGTAATCTACATATTGTAATCACGATTTTATAGGCTTTTTTTGCAACGTGACGTGAAGATGAGACATTCCCGTCTGTCTCAGTTGCCCATAAAACACACTTAAGTTTTAGTTATTTAGTTTCTGCTGGACTGTGGATTTCTTTGACAAGTACCCAGGTCAGCATCTCCCCGATAGATGTGACTTTATGCACGTTCTCGATTGTCTTGTCTTGCTGCCTCTCTCTGCTCTGCTACCAGAGAGCAACAGGAGCTAGCGTTAGTTTAGAAAGGAGGACAGCGAACATAAACTAATGGCCGGCTTCCAGCTCAACACAGAAGTTCCACAGAGCCCCTTAAAAATCTGTGCACTATTCCCTGAGAAGTTAACAGAATGGGGATCCGCAATGGGGTCGACAATCATCCTCCATTCAGATTTCGTGGAAATCCGTTCTGTAGTTTCTGTGTAATCCTGCTGACCAACCAACCAACCAACAAATGGACACGGATGAAAACATAACCTTAAGATAATAATGATCCAGTAGTATAATGTTTATTATTCTGAAATTGGCCATTTTGCATGAAGAGTACTTTTAATTTGGGTACAATATTTTGATGCTAACACCATCACTAGATGCTAGATTTGAAATGCAAGACTTTTATTTGTAATAGAGTATTATTACACCACGATACTGCAACCTTTACTAAATGATCTGAGTACATATTCCTCCACTGAAAACATGTATAACACTCCTCCTGAAATCTGCAGCCTGGTTTAAACCTCAGCACTTCAAAAGCAATTAGGTCAACAGGTTTGTTTTTTTTTTTTTTCTTTTTTCCAGGGCTGGGATTGTCACAGTAACGTCAGCGAACAGTTATACTGGTCTTCAGGGAGTCACATCACTCACTTTTTTCATTATTTTTTAACCGGTGTTGTTTATGGCTCCCGTGTTAAAAGTACCATTATCAATCTGTCGCTCTGGTCAAACAGCACAAATAAACAACATGCAGTGTGGCCTTGGCCCATACTTTATAATGTGCGGCATAGCTTAAAGTAAGCATTCACATTTCAATTGGTTCATTCACAACCCCAATCCAGCAGCACTGCATTTATACATTTAGCATCTGATTCATGTCAGGCTGAGATTACCATTTACTGAGCACTCTGAGACACACAAATGTTTCCTCAACATTTGACAAACATGGCAAACGTGTTGAGAAATTGTGCTGACAAAGAGCAGTCTTTGGAGCGCAGTAAGAGGATGACAAATACGGAACAGCAAACTAAAACACACTTTATTTCTGTCTGGTACGAGTGTGTCACAATGTCAGGGTGGGACCAAACTGCAGCTTATATTCATGAATGCATGTCATTCACTTCTCTGCAGGCACAACATAGAGTCTTAGGCCATCTATGCCACCATAACTTTACTGGAGCAATGCTACTAATTTACATCTTGTGAGAGAATTAACTTTATCGGTCTGTGGTGTTCTTTGGAAAATCCAGTCTGAGCTGATCTAATTAGACTTCATGATCCTGTCTTGCATAATGTATCCATGTTATGGATCTATATTGTTTGACTTTGGGGTATACCATTTAGACAAAGGAACGCTGTGACTTCAGGTTCTGTGGTGTTTCAACTTGTGCCAGAGAACAGTTCATTATTTTCCTAAAACAAGAACTTCACATTCAATATTTTCACATGACAGGAAAAAACCTAAAGCGATTCAAAGCACAAATGTTGCTAAAAATCACTCTCTTTCTTATTCACACTACTGTCCTGTCCGTCAGTGTCCGTTTATCTGCACACCTCTGTATGCTGTGTTTTCATGTCACCGCTCGTCACTTGTGGCTGCCACCATACTCATCTGGCCCTTGACCTTTCCCAGAATGCCATGGGTCACCAAAGAGGTCTTAGCCCCAAAGCTCTCCTCGCTGTCCGTGTCACCGTAACAACTGGACGTCGCTGGGGAGTTAGCCAGAGCGATGACTGAGTCAGTTGAGTCTCTGTCTCTGTGGGCTGTTGCCAAGGCGGGATGAGCTGAGGATGGCGGGGCAGCGCGGGACGGAGGAGGGGTGTCGCACTGGAAAAGAGGGTTCAGTTTGTTACTGTCCGACCCAACTGTGGTGCTTTCTTCCTCGGCCTCATCCTCAGCTGAGTCCCTGCTCTTGTCCTGTGCCTGGTCGTTGAGCAGAGTGACCAGGAAGTTGATGTACTTGACAGCAAGACGCAGGATTTCATTCTTGCTGAGCTTCTTGTCAGGCGGGTGTGTGGGAATGAGTTTTCTCAGCTCAGAGAAAGCCCCGTTCACGTTTTGCTGTCGCCAGCGCTCACGGCTGTTTGTGAAGACACGCCGGGCAATTTTCTGAGGAGGGCCTGTAAGACACAAATACTGTGAGTGTGCAGGGCCATAAAGGATGTAGGAAGTTGATACACACTCTCTCTCTCAACAAATCCCATAAAACGAAAAATTTGGTTATTTTCCAGTTCACACACTTGATCGTGAGCCGCAATATATCAACCAAAAATATTGTCCAAAAAAAGATTGTCCTTGCCCTTAATTGCGAACCAAAGTGGCTGTGTCATTTATTACATGTTATGTGTTATGCAACATCCTCCGTTGATGACGAATCCTTGATTAAATTTTCTCTGCTCAAAACTGGTGGAAATATGAGCTGGTTTGCAAGATAGTACAGCAAGTTTCCAAGAATCTTGTAGCTATATAAAGGGCCCTATTAAAACTATTAAAAAAAACAAGATGGTGGTCAGCATTGTTGCACTGGGACATGGGCACTTCAGTTTGTTGTGAGTCAACCCTGCATGTTTTGTCTTGCTTGCTGTAAATACTAGAATAAATTCTGTATTAATCCACCGCTGAAAATAGGTCCCTGACGAATCGACTTTCTTTTAAATACTACAGTGCCCAGATGTCTAAGAGAATTGTTTCATTTTTATAAAGATATGAATATGTATCTATGACCCATTATCATATTTATAGGTGTGTCGATATTTATATCCTCAGTAAGAACAACTGGGCCGTGGCAGGAAAGTATTGAGAGACAAACTAACACATTAATGATGTTGGCAATAAGAAAAATACAGAATATCTGCAAACTCAAACTTATCCTTTACATGACACTTTAGATATACGGTATATCATCAGTTCACATACAGTAACTATGGCCATATTAATACTAATCTCTGGTTATTTATTTGGTCCCACAGAAACTCACATTCAGTGATCTCCATCTCAAAGTGTGACGAGGGTCTTCTCTTGATCCGGCTGTTGTTGATGACACCATAGTTTCCGCCCGAGGGGCCGAGGTAAGAACTGGGAACAAAATACACAGTAATGTGTGTGAAAATTTGACATGTATGTTAGTGCATTCACTGAAAAATAGCCACTTCAAAGTGACAATTAACAGAAGAAATTTCTTTGCTTGTAATAAGTAAAAGACATCTGCAAATGGAACAAATAAAAATGACCTTGAATCAACTCCATCTTATCTCGCTGAAATGCTACTTTCTTGGTGATCATGGTCTTATATTAAGTGTAATGAGATATTTCAAACAGGAAATGGGGCAAATGGTGCATAGTGAGATTTTGAATTTCAGCAGTGTTCGCAAAATACAATGCAGCTAAATACAAAAAAACAGTTGGTGAACATGTCGGGTCGTTCCAGCACCTCTCCTCTTAAATATCTTGGAGAACGGCTGGAGAAATCAAGAGGTTGGTGGGGGCCATTAACCATGAAGGGATTATATTGGTGGCATTGATTAAGTGTGCATGCAGAGTTGCAGCCCAGTCTCATTAAGTCTGGTTACTAGCTGATTCTACCGCGGGGGGATCAATGCCTCCTGCTACAAACAGGGAGGAGGGAACCTTATTCCCAGACCTCCATGACAGATGGTGCAACCATAGATGTAGACACTGTGAAAAAAGTCCTGCTTTTTACATCGCTGATGCTCCTCTGTTACAGAAAGAAACTGTGTGGAAAATCCTTTTTGGAGTAGAGAATAGATGAACAGTAGGAGGGCTTTGATAATGTCTGCAAATGAATGCCTTTCTTCACAAGTGTAAGCTAAGGGTTGCCAACTGTACCGGCCTGAAAAAAGTGCTTCTGGGGTTCTGTCGCCTTTTGTTAATTCAACGACTAAATTTAGCCGCAATTAAAACTGAATGTATAGTTTCAAAAGTAAAATCTCTTAAGGGTTTTGGTACTAAATGTGCACAAAGGAAAATCCGTGATGCAACTTGTGTTCAGCAGTCAAACGTTCTGATGAGTAAATTTAGCGTGAGAGATGTGAGGTGCCTTCATAACAGCACACATCCTGCTGTCACTTTCACATAACCGTGCAACGCAGTGGCTATAAATCACTATGGGAGGTCATGAAATCCCAGCAGTTGAGGTTTCCTCTGAAACATAAACTTGCCATAGTTACCAACGGAGCAGCATCGTCATTAATGATGCGGTAACATCTCAGGAAAGTGTATTGTGGTATTTTATAGTTTAGAGTTCCACATCTGTTTGCATGCCTGGTGAAAAGGAGCTGAATGAGAATGTGGCATTTTATGTTTAATTGATGCGATGCTTCACAGAGGTTACATTTTTCACATTTCCTGACTGGTTCAAATTTTCTCAAGTACTGTACAAAAGTAAAGTTTTTATGTTTTTACTCAAGTTTAAAACAAAACAAAACAAAATGCAGTCTGACAATCAAAAATTGGAATTATTTGAATTTAATAATCATCCAGGTGGGTAATTATTTGACCCAAAGTAAACAGTGTCTACATACTTATCAACAGAAATACATGAATCATTTACTTTTACTTGTACTTTTGATACGAACATTTAATATCAGATGCTTTAAGACCTTTACTCCAGTACTATTTTATGGGCGACTTTCAGTACATTTTGTGTCAGAAAATTACTTTTGATACTTTTAATATGCAGATTTATTAGACTTTCACTGAGTATCTTTTCTTTTGCTCAAGTAAAACTTTTGGATACTTTTTATAACACTGCTTTTTTCTTGTTGAATAGAAAGTTTAACTAATTCGTCCCCAAAATAGTAATCAAATGGAACAATCTGAGAAGTGAAAATCACTCTGCTCATCACTCACTGATGATGACGGGGTTGCACGTATAAACTGGTTAATATTAAGAGGTCATTAGGGCGAAAGGTTGGGACCATAGGGCTTATGCGCAAGGTCTCACCTGGTGAAGAAAGGGTGTGCAGACAGGTACTGCTGAGGCAGCAGGGGCCCTGGTGAGGCAGCTGAAGGCCCTACAGAGCCTACAGAGGATCCTGAAGCTCCAGGGCTCGTCACAGGCAAGCAGGTCATCTGACTGCGGCGGAGATCCCCGTGGGGCCCGTGCAGGAGGTTGGGAATTGGGTGGAGGGCAGTCAGAGGGGTGTTGGTGAGTGGGAGAGGGGGCTTGCTGTGGCCGAGGCTGATGACTGGAATGTGTGGAGGAAGAGGGGAGGACGATGAGGATGCCACGAAGGACGCGCCCGAGGTGGGAGGCGGTAGAGCACATGGGGAGGTCTTGGCTGGTGCTGGGAGAAGTGGAGGCGGAGAGGAGAGAGTTGGGGACCCAGAAGCAGCTTGGGCTGTGGTGGACGTTGGTCCTCCTGGCCTCTCCTCCTCCTCCTCCTCCTCCTCTTCCTCCTCGGTCTCCATGACAATGGGCTCAGGTGCAGCTGCTTTGCCTGCATGGTGACTGGTCAACGCTGTCGTCGTGGCAGTTGGTGACCTGAACGGGACATCCGTGTGTCCTTTATGGCCTGTCTTGTTAGCAGGATGAGGGCTGGTGGTAGGATCCGAGAGCGTCTTGCTCTGAAGCGGGCTGTGCTGCTCTAAGGAGGCACAGGACGGGGAGGAGGACAAGGAGGAGGAGGGGCGAGGGAGGTCAGGGGGTGAGGCAGGTATGCCTGTAGAGTTCAGCTTCTCCATCATGGTGATGAAGTCTCAAGAGGGATTCCTGTCAGTGCCAAGCTCCTGTTCCTCTCAGTGTGTGTCAGTGTGTCTTGTCCCAGTGGAGTCTTTAAATGTGTGTGAGAGTAACTAACATGTTCATGCAGAGACCTTTAAACCTCTTTAACTCCTGAGACTTTTTTTGCTCTACTTTCCTACCTTACTAAACATGTAGATTTTCCTCTGTCCAACCTGAAATCCATCAGCTCCTCCTGGGTAATTGAGCGAACGTGAGGTCGTCTTTATTCAGGTGCCACAGTCATTAATGGACGACTATCTCTGTGGTATCATCTCTGGGCGCAGCGTGGAGCCGGGGTGGTGGTTGCGGTCTGATTTGGCGGGGGTTTTTCTCACAGCACATCCTGAGCAGCAGACTCGAGGTTTCTGAACGAGTCTCCAGTGGCCACTCTTAATGATTCTGTCCGTCCTTCTGTCTGTCTGTCTGTCTGTCTGTCTGTGTGTATTTTGAGGATATGAGTCAAAATCCTTTTAAGCATTGAAAACGTCCCAGATCGCTGAAGATTGGATTGATATCAAAGAGTCTGCTGAACAAAAGAAAAAGAAAAACAAGCACTCAGGATATATATTTGGTGTATATTTAGCAAAAGGGATACGATGAGAAAATGTGCACACAGGTCAAGCGAAAGAGCTTTTACCAAAATGTGATGAGGAGCTGTTACTTCTCGTTTCTTGGATTTAAAATCTGAATTTAATTCATGGAAATTTACAGACTTGACTCATGCTGGATATCAAGTGAACGCTTCTCTTCGACGAGGGAGATGGTTGTTGTTACTCTGCCCTGCACGAAGGCGTAACACTCTTATGATTTCTCAGGTTTTGCAATAGCAACTGTTCCTGTTTTCGGTCTTTTCGGGTGGTCATGACTTTATATCGGACAGTTCCCTCTTTCACAATCATGTACAGACAAGACCATCTCATTTTGCAGCAGAAGTGATAAAGTTGCTGAACTTCTGCACATTTAAAAAAAATAATTTTGCTGGTTTTGTGGTTGCCCAGAAACAAAGTCAGTATGGCTCCACACATATATCTGAATGTAGTATCGGTTACAGCATTTGATTATTAGTCAAACCCATATATTCCTTCACAATTACTTACACAACGACCTTTCCAATAGTTTGAGTCATCGCCTCAAATAAAATATTTCTGACAATTGTGATAAACCTTTTAATGCAATTGATATTTCATTAGAATACTTTTAATTAAAATGGATTAATTTCATTGCACTACATTTTAGATTCGCCTAAAACATGTCTCAAATATAATGTTTGAGCCAGATGAACAATATATTGTGTATTAAGTGTAACCAGTAGACTGTCACAGAAATGTTATTAGTTAATACAGTAAACAGCCATCCCTCAAACCCTCTGACATGACTTGATATGAAATCTCTATTGTCAGCTATTTAAATAAGCAGAACCTCCAGTCAGACTCTTTTATATTGGTCACTGTTATTTAAAATAAAAGTCAGAGGTAAAAAACACTGACATACTACAGGCTGCATAAAAAGATAATTCAAAAGATATTAAATAAGTACTCACAGATACATTATGATGTCCAGTGTGCCACGTCTGTCTATCATGCAAAATCCGTCAGAGTTCAAGTGATCTGTGAACGCACATGGTGTATCTCCTCAGTGTTTAACGTCCTCCTCCTCCTCCTTCTCCTCCTCCTCCTCCTCCTCTTCCTCCTCCTCCTCAGGTCACTCGCGCTCCACCGCAGCCTGTCAGCGTCTGTCTGTCAACCTGAGATCAGAATTGGAGCCAAACTGTCTGACACCCCTCAGGACACCTCCTCGCACCCAGTTCAATCTCCTTCAAAATCATTTGTGAAATTTAAAATGAAATAGAACTTCGAAATATTCACAAAGAGATGAAGTCGGAAATGCAAGAGAAGGACAGCCCAGACGTACTTATTTGTGTTTTTGTCGTGAAGTTGTTCACGACAAAGGCTGGAGGTGGATGTTGTGTGTCTCTATCCGTATGTCAGTCTCACCTCTCTCACCTCTCTCTCTCTCTCTCTCTCTCTCTCTCTCTCTCTCTCTCTCTCTCTCTCTCTCTCCTGTCTATCCCTTCCTTCTCTCGCCCTCCTTGCCAAGAAGACACAATGCTCCAGTTGGTTGCCAGTCGGAGAGCTCTGGTACTCTGGCAAATGTGAGGTGGGAGAGAGAGACCAAGAGAGAGGGGGAGAGAGAGAGGGAGAGAGAGGGGGAGAGAGAGGGAACCGTGTTGCAAGGAGAGTTTTCCGCTCCCTGCTGGACAAGAGGATGTGCGAGTACAATATGGTGGCTGCTGATAAGAGCCTCAAAAGCTGCCTGTGGCCTGTAGATAAGAAACCTCCACTACCCCTCCTCCCCCCTCCACCACCAATACCTACACACACACACACACACACACACACACACACACACGCATTTTGCAGGTTCACGCCTACGTTCACATACGCACACACACATCAAACCAGACTGGTCAGACTTTGAAGGGACCTGGACTGTTTCCAAGAAAATATCCGCAACTGGACTTATATCACAATATAATAAACAGACCAATGTGTACTATACACAAACACACACACACACACACGCTTATTAACACACACATAGAGTGAACGGTCAGACACAGACATGCGTAGACAGGAAATCACCTAAATTCTTTGTCTTATCAAATGTCTGCTGTTAAAGGTCATTTTCACAGCCTGATGTCAAACACTTTTTATATGAATATGAAGTAGCATTACATAAAAAAAAACACATGTTATTTTATTGTTGATTTCAGACAAACTCATGCAATAAAGTAGGTGAGAAGGAGAAAAGAGGGGCAACTGTGGGTCCCAGAATAGAGCTCCTCTTTTATTAATCGTCAACTGTTCTGATAAACTAAATTCATACACAGCTATTCCAAAAAATATATATTAGGTTTTGTTGACTGGATAAAACAAGATATTTTATTATGTCACACAGGGTTCTGGGAAGTTATAATTTTCAAGGTTGGACAAAACAACACCATTATTCATTCTGCTTTATTTATACTTGAAAGATCATTGAGGGGTAGGTCTCATTTACAGTGACAATGAGTCAAACAATACAAAGAACAGGAGAAACAATAAAAAGGGAAATTACTGACGAAGTAAAAGCAGTTCCACAACAGGCTTGTAAAAAAAAAAAAAAAGCCAAAGCCATTAAAAATCGTGGGTTTGTTTGATAAAAACTTTAAAAATTATAAGATAACATTCAGCTACATAAAAACCCTACAACTTTAAATGAATTACAATGGTTGGAAGTAAATCAAAAATACAGTCATGTCACGATTTAAATAATGTGAATGGTATAGTATAAATAGTTTCTTTTTTTTAATTAAATAGTTATTTAATCAAATCCAATTAAGCTTCAGTTATACACCACCTGCTCATACAAAAGCAAAGTGCTTCACATAAAAACACATAAAAATCTAAATGAAGAAAATAACCTCCGGATGAATCTACAGTAAAAATAATCATTAGTTTCTGCCCTGATTCCTACTACAGCGTTGTACAGCATTGTACAAACACAGAAGGTCTCATTTATTGGTCACGAGACGGATTTGGGGATTTATGACATCAGAGCGCACCTGCGTCGCTGATGACCAACGTACGAGTCGTCATCATCGTGGTAACTTTCCTCTCCGAGAGCTCCTGAACTTCCTTCCTGAATCTATCCCTCACCCGTTCCTCCTCTGTGCTCACCCATTCCTGTTCCCTCCTTCAACCTCAGGGTCAACGCCTCTTTTACATTCCCTCAGTCATTTCCTTCTTAGACAGACTCAAACACAAACATTATAAAGGCTTTACAGTTACGTGACCTTCAAGGTCCTGGGAAAGAAAGCAGCTTGCTGAGCAACTACTCAACAAATCTGTCATCGCCTTCATCATCCTCATCATCATCATCATTGTTATCCTTTTTTTTCATTGTGGCCATCAATATCATCAACATCATCATTATTATAAGGAATAGAAGCCCTGGCGGTCTGAATATGCTGAAATAACAATAGTGTGAGTACAATCAAAGAGCAGAGTGTCTTCTATTGGTGTGTCACACTGTTCTGCGTCTGGCAGCTGTGGTTCCAGTTGATCACCCTCTGTGAGCCAGAATAACGTTGTAGTGGCTCCGCCGTCCCTGCAGACGCTGCCTGAATTTGCCTGTCACATATAAAAAGCTACACAAGGGACAGAGAGAAATCCTTAAGGGATTAGCTTTTCCTGTGCTTTATCCGCTCCTGTTAAAAGTAATGTAATTTAATGGCATCACAATGTTGTATTTTGAGAACAGTTTTAGTTCTTTAAATGTTTGTTTAAAATTATAATTTAAATGGACAATGTCTTTTAATACCTTTGGCTTTGTTCACTTAGTATTTTTAAGTGTTTGTGGCTACAGTGGGGAGAGGAAATGTTGCTTTTTAATGTTGGAATCTTAATTGAGAAAAATAATTACTGTCAAGAATGGTCTCTTAAGAGTTGTGGTTCTAATATCTGTGATTTTCACTGTCTTTTCCAAGGAAAAGGGAACAAAAACAAGTTGGGATTAAAAGCAATTTATATGTAAATAGCTTCTAATATGTATTCTTTATTTTCCTTTCGTTTGATTATAAGCTCTTTGAAAAATACTACTGTAAAGTGTTTTATGCTAGATTTTTGTATTTTGAGGTCCTGATGATTTGTTAAATTGAAAAAATGCTAAGTTTGACTTATAGCTGAGTTTGTGCTGGAAAACAGGATACCATGAATGGGAGGTAAAGGTGGTTTATTAGGCCATTAAAAAAAGACATAAATTCTCAGAAAAATCTGAAAAATAGTCTGGACTCCAAATGGTTTGAAAATGCAGTTTTAGTTGCCAAATCCTCTTAATTACTTTAACATAGTAAAGAAGCTGTTGCTCAAAGTGTGGTGCCACAGTTGTGTGAATTATAGATTAAGTCACATGAAACTCGGTGAGCCAGCAGACAACAAATCAATGTGCATTTTGGGTTTCCCCCATTTTACTGTTGCATCTCACACAGTCACAGTTTTCTGGGCAGAAGACAAATCGTTGAATTTCTTATTTAAGGCCCCGTGTGAACACCCAAACTGTAAATGGGGAATAATTATAGAAACAAACGATAACAGACAGCTTCCGCTTTTCCCTTGAGTGAGGAAGAAATCAAGAGAGGATTGTTTTAATCTCAGAGCCGAGCTGTCACGCCCTCCTCCTGGCTACCTCAAAATACCCAGCTCAATAAATGGAGTATTGATGGGAGTGCCTTCGGCGCGCGCGCGCGCGTGTGTATGTGTGTGTGTGTGTGTGTGTGTGTGTGCGTGTACATACATAAGGCAGGGTCAGGCTGTTTGCTAAATACCCTAGAGAATCAAGTAAAAATAAAACTATATGTAAAGGTTGTCTCACTTTGTGTGTGTGTGTGTGTGTGTGTGTGTGTGTGTGTGTGTGTGTGTGTGTGTGTGCGTGTGCGCACCTGCAGAAACAGCATTGATCTCTTGCTGGGCCAGTAAGCATGTGTGGGTGAGGTGTGGGAAATGAAAACCATGAGGCTTATTTGTGGCCTAAAGATATGATCAGCTGATAATTGGGTGCAGGGACCAAACTTAATTTGATATTAACATATCTTATGTTTCTAACACAGGTAGCAGAATAAAAGCTCCTGGTTACCAGTATTTACAACTGTAAAATTATGCGGTAAAATAAATTTAGCACAATGGAATTGCTGCAATCAGTTGCAGCCCTTATGTCAAGAGGTCGTCTGTTAAGACCAGCCATGGAAATTCACATAACTGGGAGAAAACAAGCCTTGACAGAACTGGGACCTCTCTTACGGAAATTATTTGTAGATTTATACATGAAATTTGTCTTAAGATAATGGTTGACATGCTTACATTCAGTTCATAAAAAGATACTGAGTAAAAAATGCCTTGCTATAAAATTCCTGCACAAAAAAATAGTCACCGATCAAATAAGCAAATAAAAGTTTTTGGAAGATGGACTCATAACAATGGTAGAGAAGAGTAGAGTGACTGAACAGTGGGTTGACGAACGAAGCCAAACCGCTGCACAGAATTTGTTAAGCTCATGCAAATTTCACCACAGGTTTGGATGCATATCTGTTCCAAACTGCAACACCTGCACAGAACCAGCAGTCTAGTCAAGACTTTGCTTAGTGACAAGGTCATTTTCAATATGTTTTTTCATGAACATATTTTACAAGGTTTTCTGCTGTAAGTCAAGCTTAAGATCAAAATGAATCGCAAGTCTGTTTTATAAGTGAGGCCCCTGATCTTTGTGGGAAACAGAGATCCAAAGAGTCCAAAATGAAGGAAACTAACATAGCTAATCAGTTGTGTTGCACCAATGAGTATTATTTAACCCCTCTGTTGTTGTATCTACGTAACAAAAGAGGCATGTTTAGCAGACCGTTATGAGACAGGAGATGATGATACTAATACAGTTTTTGATTAAACTGCAGAAACTTCAAGTTCCTGTTAGCAACAGGGCTAACAATCAGTTAGCACAGCACAGTTAGCAAGCTCATTAGCTTTTTTCTTTCCTCTTCAGTAAGCCTTTATTAAGTGATGCAAAGTCCCTAAAACAAAGTGTGTAAAACGTTGAAAGTAAGTTTGGGGAGTTGTTGTTAGTCACTACATTAGCATGGACATGGATGGCTAGCATTTCAGTAGTTAGCTTGCCTGCTGCAGTAAACTAGTTCACCAACAAGCCTTGCGATGAGGCTAATGTCAACAAAGAACCATCTACTTCCCAGACATGCCTGGATGAGTTTGGCTTAGCTACTTTCTGATGTGACGAAGCCTTTAAAATGATTTTAAAGTTAGTCTTTAGAGCTAAGCTACCAGTCATACAAGCTCAGGTATTGCAGTACTGGCAGAAAAACCCTAAAGGTGTCAGTTTCAAAAGTTTGGGAAAACTGAAGGGTGAAAATGAGAAAGCAATCAAAACAATATTCTTACGGTAAACCAATATTTTCCACCGTCACAGAATCGTGTGAGCGTATAGTGGATATATACAGACGCATGCACATGCCCAAGAAAACACATACACACACACACTCCCCAAAGTGGGCTCCATGGCCACGTTTCCTCCTCGCCATGTAAACACTATTGTGTGCCGGGCGATAGCGATCG
Organism: Sparus aurata; assembly: GCF_900880675.1. Taxonomy (NCBI): domain Eukaryota; kingdom Metazoa; phylum Chordata; class Actinopteri; order Spariformes; family Sparidae; genus Sparus; species Sparus aurata. The sequence goes on along the minus strand of NC_044187.1, from coordinate 22,026,826 downwards.
CTGGAACCTAATTGTTTGAGGCAATATTCGCAGTGCATTTCATGGAGAAAGTGACAAACAATGCTGTGAGCGTTGGCCGGGACAGACGCTCTCTCTCCTCCTCTGCCACGACAGATGTCGGCTCTGTTTATTTTTCCTGATTGTCCTGGAGACCGGCCATCCAACTGCTGAAAACAACAACAAGAAGAGTGTCAGTTTCTGTTGGACAATTAGGACAAAACAGGAGGACGTGTGTGTACTGCCATCCTAGGATCTGACCGGAAACACTTATGACTTAGACCTGATCGACCTCATCAGTAATCAGCTTATGACCAGAGGTGTCAGAAGAAGCATGTTGTTATGTTATGAACATGAAACACACAAACAGATTAATTTATTTATTTAAGTATAATAAAATAGTAATAATAGAGTTGTTCTGGCCTGAAGTGTATGAGAGAACCATTCGGGATCAACCTGTATGCACCTGTTTGAATTGATAAAGAAGAGGTTGCTATATGTGAGCTGAAGGTCAAAAAGAGTGGAGGAATTTCTTCTTTAAATGTTAAATCAGAAATTACAAAAGAAGATCAGTGTTGAGCTGGTGAGTTGGACTACTTAGAGACAATATGGATAACCACGCAGAAGTCCAAATAGATAAGCAGAAATTTCAAAGTTTAAAGATATAATGTTACTTTTCTGCATTACAATGTCTATAAACGCCCAGACCTTTGCTATAAATGGTGTTGATTTGTGTGTTTAGATGATCCCAGATGTTTCCAACAATGTTTAAACATAGAATATGCGTACTGTAGACTTCCGCCTCCCGTGCCTGCTATCTTCCGTTTTAGCCCTCCGCAAACTTGAAGGTGAATCAAATAAGCCAATTTAATTATGAGGCCCTTCTAGACTTCTTTCACTCATCTAGACTTTAAATTGGCTTCAAACCCTGGTGCTGAATTGCTGGAAATTCTGTACAGTGCATTTACCAAAGGGATCAGTAGAATCAGAGGTATCATCTGTTTTATTCCACACATTCTTCTTTCTTGCTGCCTCCATTACCCACAATTCAAATTGACCACTGACAGTTCTGTTGGAGACAGGCGTGTAATGCTAGAAGCAGCTAATGCAGCCTTGCTGAGATTAGGAACGAGGTACAGAAGTCTGCTAAACACACTTCTTGCAAACTCCACACTCCCAGTTTTTTTTTCATTTCATCCAACGTCTTCAGCCACGACTGCAGCTGACTCAAGTGACATCACTTAAGGCAGTTTATTTGATTCCAGACAGCGCCCTCTGGAGCCTTTAAACAACTTATTTCACACACGCGGTAACACTCCTCAACACCCGTAGTCACACTTTGATGTGTGAAATCAGTGGAGTTCCCCTTCAAGTTGAGGAGAAGCGATCACTTGTGAGTCAAGTGTATCAGCTTGAGATCAAACATAACCTGTTTTGTTCCCCATCACTGCCTCCCAGTGACATCAAGGCTCAAACACTGCAGACTGTTTCCAACAAAAATAAATCTCAGGTTATCTGAAAAGGCCTAATAGATAACAAGGTGCTTTATTTTTATCTTGTCGCTGTTTGGAGTTCATAGCAATCCTGATTACTGTAACGGCACCTCGTACAGTGTCAGCCACATGTCGACGGTCACACATTGCTCCGTTCCCAGGATGCACCTGGCCAGGGGCGAGCGGGCGGACGTGGGGGACAGCTGTTTCCTGTGCACACTTCCTGGTTTGGCAGCGCAGAGGAGGGGAGGAGGAGGGTAGTGATGGGGTGGGGGGTAGTAGGGGGAGAGGGGCAGGGTAAAAGTGGGGGTGGATAAGGGTGTTAAGTGAAGCCTTTTCCAAACAGGATATATCTGCCACAGGTGTGAGGGAACCAACGCTGCTCAAGCTAATATTTGCACTTTTAGAAAAGAAATCAAAGACTTTCCTGATGGGAGGGGCGAGGATTGGTTGAGGGAAATGGAAGGATAAGAAGAGTCAGACAGACAGACAGACAGTCCAGACAGACAGACAGACAGACAGACATACTCACAGAGGGAGCGAGGAGAAAGCGCTCCTTTATTGTCTCCCGTCTCAGAATAGACTCACTCAGCTGGGAGGGAGAGAGCGGCCTGCAGGCTAATCAGAGCATAATGGGTTCAATCAATCGTTTCCTTGATTGCACACATATAATGTACATTCAGCCTCAACAGCTGAACAGCAGCCAGAAAAGAGGCTGTTTTTACGAGGTACTTAAATCAGGAGTGTTGAAAATATAAAAACGTCTGATGAGGTTTCAGTGTTCTGCAGTACAAACACCTCAGTGATAAAAGATGTTTTTATGGCCACAAGAACATTAAATGTCTAACATTCATTTGAAATTGTTTAAAATATTGACTGATACTGCAGATAATGTGGTGAATATCTCCCTCTTTGACACATGAGTAGATTGATTTGGTTTAATAAGTATAAGAGTATTAGTGAAAAGTCTGGCTCTGAGCCATAAACCCAAAGTGCCAGTAGGCTACTGGAAAACTTGGGGACTGAGACTCAACAATCAGCTAATAGTTCTCAAGACAGTTACATGATGTTGCTTTATTATTTTTGCTTAAGATGTAACTAGACAGCTGTTTTAACTTTGGAAGATTTGGAGAAGGCTGAGATAAAATTAGAGATGCTACTTCATGCATTAAAAGGTTGTTGTTGTTTTTTTTAAGATCAGTTTGGGATAAAACTGTATTCTTTGGTGGAATATTTTTTTCCACTGTGGAATATATTTTTTCAGTGAGGCATAAAGAGGAAGAAGAAATGTTATAAAATATTGAAAATACAATATTTATGTTTAATGCATCAGCTGATTCAACATAAAGCTTTCCGTCACGTCTAATAAAGTGATACAATAAATCAAAACTTTACTTTCACTTCTTTTTTACGTTCTGTCTTGTTTTATATTTTTTGCTCTCAGCACAAGTTTAACCACTTATCCATTCTTTGTTATTACATTTGCTGATTCTTCATCAGTGGAAAAAGGCAGAAACGATGAGCGGGAAAACACAGACAGCCCAGTAACTCTTACTGGGAGGACTGGTCTGACTCATTTGACCCCGACGCCTCAGTCTGACCTTTGACTCTTAAGCGTCGTCACCTGCACTGGATTACGTGCAGAACTTTACGATCGCGCTGTGGCTTTTCAAATAGCACCACTCGCATCCACTTCCAGTGTTGGCAACGAAACTACAAATATTTCCACATGAGATGAGCACTGACAATAGCCTCTGTGTGTGTGTGTGTGTGTGTGTGTGTGTGTGTGTGTGTGTGTGTGTGTGTGTGTGTGTGTGTGTGTGTGTTTCACTGTGAACGACTACTCAAAATTACTAATTGTGAATATGAGTACAACTGTGTTTGTGTCTCTAAGCATAAATGGAAACAACTTTGTGTGTGTGTGTGTGCTAGTTTGTGTGTGTGTGTGTGTGTGTGTGTGTGTGTGTCAGGTGGCTGTGCCCTCGGGTTACGATGACACTGCGTGGAACAGCACAGTATTGTGTCTTCCTCTCTCATATTTCTCATCATCAGCACTGTCGGCGTCCAAATTCCACTGCCGTGCTCACTGCATGGTGGGCGGACTCGGCCCTGTTGTCAGCCCCCCATCCTGCAATAATAGGAAACTCAGCATCACTTTTCCACTTTCTCCCTCACTAATTCAAAATATATGAGTTCCTGTTTGGAGCTCAGTCACTCTTGATTGTTTACTTTGGAGAAACACTGCATGCAGTTCGATTTTGTTCATATAACGTACATTATGACATACAGCCTGGCATATGTAACCAGTTTGTTTCCAGTATAACAAAAGACAAAAGACTGCCTGTTGTCCTGCTCTGTTTCCTTAGATTCTCCACCACAGGATCTGATTTGACAGGGACGGATTCAAAAGTAATAACAAGCCAGCATCCTTAACTCCAACACATGTCATATCATCTTACAATTACAAAGGGCAAAAAAATAATGTTTTCACCCAAGTGTTGTGTTTTCATCTCAGCTGATGGGGACTAAATGCAGGTGCTAGTGGGTTTTTTGACCAGTGTGAAAGGGGTATTGATGTGGTCAAGGCCTATATTTCAGAATGTATGGCACATAGTAGCAGACTGCAAAGACCCAAATACCAACAGAATCAAGAGCACATGGCTCAGTGTCCTTGGTGTTATTTCACATACTGAGGCTACACCATGGTAAAATCTGTTGATCATTGAATGATACACTGGGGAAGTTCTGATCGAAGATTCTTGCTCAAGGGCAAATGTAGCATGTAACGAGGGAGGCTTGAGTTCTGATTTTACGCTAATCCTTCCATTCTTGGGAGCCTGTGAAGAGTATCCAGTTTTGAACCGCTGAGTCTTTGTCTCTACCCAACAGAGGGACTTTTTTTTCCCCTAACCCTCACCCTCTGCAAAGGACAGGTGTCTCTATCACTATTCTAATTTCTCCACCCCTTTTCTATCAACAGGGGCAGAATAACAAGAAGCAGATCAGAAACACCTCTCTGTATAATACAAACCATTCAAAGCATCCTTAAACTATATCATCCAAAAATGATCATTAGCTCCTCTCTGAAACAGTCATATTAGGCTGAATTACTTGCAGACAAATGTAGCTAATTAACAGGCAACTGAGTGCATAGCAAGGTGCAAGTGAAGAGTTCATATGCAAACACACGCAACAATCGTTCCTAAAATGAATATACCATCACCAATTTGATGAATATTCAAAAATATATATATAAAAAATTCTTTATAAACAAGTATCTTATCACAATAACACAACACCAGTTTGACTTAATGTTCCCTGTAAGCACACACAATTAACATGATGTAGGGGAATAAAAGAAAATGTCATTTACTGTCTAGTGTTTTGTCTATCTTTTTACCACAAGATGGCGACAAAAGCTAATAGTTTAACTAATGCAACATCTTTTCTGCATATCCTTCATCCATCTGTATGAGATAGAGAGGACATGACACACAAAAACTGAAAAACAAAATCTATAAAAGTACCATCAGATGAACAGTTTAAGTGGTGAATGGTTCTCACAGCAATGACAAGTGTAATAGGTTTTTAGTGGATGAACATTTCAATTGACACCTTTAAATCACCGAAGAGGTTGAAAATGAATGCTGCTTCTCTAGAGGAACACATTCCTTTAGATGTCTCATGTAAGTTAAGATTTTAAGTGTCCGTGGGGTGCTGTGGAAGCTTTAAATCAAAACTCGCTAGCCTAAAATTAATCTCAACAAGGCTCATCAAGTGCTTCGACACAACAAGACACTGTTGTTTTCTGCTGTTTGTAAAAATGGGGGGTTGTTGTGTTGCAGATCCTACAAAAATGCTAAAAATAATTGACAGTTATCACTGCAGTGATATTTGTTTCAAATATAGAGTGGCAAAAGTTTGATTATCATGCTTTAGGTGACGCCAGAAACTTAAAGAAAATGTATGATATTTTAAACATTGATAATAGTAATAATAATATTTGATTGTTGTTTACCTGATATTATTGCCTCTGTGTAAACATCAGTACAGATGCCTTTTGCCCATATGTAACACACACACACACACACACACACACACACACACACACAAACACACACACTTGCTCTCTGCTGGTGGGCTACCGCAGCCCCGCTCAGTGTGTGGGTGGTCCGGGCCAGGTGGAGGAGAAAGGGATTAGCACCAGGCCTGCCTAAAGGAAAAAGAAGTACAGAGGGAGAGAAAACAAGAGACGGAGAGAAAACAAGAGACGGAGAGATAGACATCTGTCCACCAGATGTGCTGCTCTGCATACGGAGGTGCTTTATGAAACAGAGAGGAGGGAATGAAAAAGCTTTTGGTCACGGGGCTCAGTGACAACTGGATGTATTGTGACTGAAATAACACTCAGACTCCCTCTGCTCCTCGCTCAATCGCGCTCTCTATTTATTCCCTGTGTGTGCGTGTGTGTTGGCTCCGGTTGTCTGTCATTTGGTTATATACATAACACACACACACACACACACACACACACACACACACACACACACACTGGCTCTCTTTCCATCTCTTCTTCCGTTCTTCAGGCTGCTATTACAGTATAAACCAGAGATGACCACCTGTCAAAACATGTCCAGTTACTGTTTGTGTGTGTGTGTGTGTGTGTGTGTGTGTGTGTGTGTTTGAGGAAGATGTTGATGAGAGGGGATCAGACAGGTTGGACTTACTGTTTCCAAGAGAAATAACAAACTTCCATCAAGTTCCGTTAATATTTCTGTAACTCAGATACCACTTGAGACCACAGTTAACCTTGTTGCCTTTATTTAACTGTATGATCTGTAAGTAAATATCATGTAGTCATGAATAACGAGGAGCAGAACAGTTAAACACTCAAACCATCATTAAGCCTATTTACAGTAAACTACCTTTGAAGACGGTTGTTCTGCTGCTCATGGCGCTTCCTGACCACACACACTTTCAAAGGCTTAGTGTGATATACATATCAACAAATCACAAATACACACACACTCTGGATCAACATGGATACACTGTGTAAGAGCATACAGTGTACAGGTTGTTATTAAAAAAAAACTATATGAATGAAAATGATTACACTTTAAACATAGAAATAAATTAATCAATAAAAAAGGAAGAAAATAATTTGGAGTATGATAATGATAAAATTAAACTTAAGGTATAAAGTAATAAAAATTCTTAAAGGAGATAGTTATGGAAAAGCAGGAAAAAGGCATCAAAAATGTATAAAAGCAAGCTGGCAAAAGCAGCAGTGTCACGAGGTTCAGTCAGTAGGATTTCTGGAGCTTTTAATCTGAAAGCTTTCGTCAAATATTCTCACCTTCTCATGCTCATCAACCAAGCTATCTAAGCTATCATGGACATAAAGTGTCCTTTAAGCGCTTTAGAAAAAAATAATTAAATGTAATGACAACTGGGCAGACCTCATCTGCTGAGGACGGTGTGGAGTTTTGATTAAAAGCTCCAGAACAGCTGCTAAAACTGTTTTTATCAACTACAGCTTCTAAGAATTCATCTTTAACTTCGCTTGTTTTTAGTTTCTGTTAAATACAGATTCTTTTCTTTTGTCCAGCTGAACCACGTTTGTGTCATTGGTTGAATTTGTTTGTGATTATGACTTGCACCCTGCTCTCTAAAACATACTGTATGAATACGTCACACTTTCTTTTCTCACCTCTAAATATTTGCACTGCGAGATTTCTGTGTTCGGCCTGCACAGAAAATCTATCATAAACCCAACCCTTCAAGCTTCAGCCTTGCATCTTTTTTTTTTTTTTTTTGGTTTGATTTACTGGTTCTTTCCTCTGCAGCATGTGTGTATGTGTGTGTGTTGTCTGTGTGTGGGTTACAGCTGTTTACATAGCTAACAGTGGGTGAGCCCTGTTCGACAAGCCCCACCTCTGGGATTCAGGCATTTCCAAGGCCTATAAAGTCTGGATGAAAGCTGAGGCCAAATTAATAAAGTTTAACAGGATAAAGATGTGGCTTGTTACACAGCATGACATTAAACCTGCCCTCCTAAATGACAGAAAACAATCTGTATTTACGACTTCCTGGACATAGAACATCATATAAAGCAGACCAGTTTGTGTTTGCATAGGTCCTGTTTGCATTTACTATTTTGCCCTCTCCATACAGGGTCCTTACTTCATCCTTCATATTTTCTCCCTGTTGGCTCAGATGACCTCAGAGCTCTCTTTCATAACGAGATATTAAGTTAAACCAGTGAGCATGGAAAGGCAAACACACACCGGGATAAACGGGGCCTCAATCCACGTTCACTGCGGCTCAGCTACGACCGCGAGGTGTGTTACCTGGAACTGTTAAAACTTATTTTGGTTGATGCTCTGGTTATTGGGGCTATTAGGTTTTATCCCACTTGGCACTTTGGTAGTTGTTGTTCTTTCAGAGCTGTTCCTTTCTCGCAGGTTATAGAGCAATAAATGATTCCTCTAAAAACTCAGTGTTATCTCATGTAATTACTTGGATTCTGAATGTGGAGAAGCTTGCTGATATGAGACGTGTGTGTGGGCCTGTGTGGGTGTTAAGGGCATGTGTGTGGCTGTACATATTTACAGTGCATGTATCCTATGGACACTTAAAACTAGGGTCTGTAATGTTGTTCAGAAACACATTTTGTTATACTGGGTGAAATGATCCTGCTATCCTGAGAGTAGTCAATACATTATGAATTCAGAAAAAGGAACGAAAATAATTGGACCTCTGTGGCAGCTGTAGGACTGAGAAAAAGCTGACCAATCCGTGCCATCTGGCCCGGATAGCACGGATTGGTCAGATGCCTTCATGTCTCGTCCTCTGTCCCTCCCTCCTCCGCGTGTGCACACGTTACGTTTCACTGATGCCGTAAATATTCAGCACACTCCTCTGCAGAAATACGGAGTTGCAGGAAAAGACGTTCATTTGGTTACAATGGCAGATAAATGCAGCCAGCGTTACTTTAACAGCTCACCCCGCTAAAAAGGCAAGGAAAAGAAAGCCTGAGGCAGAAAAGGCTGCGACGAAAAAGGCTCTGGATAAAGAAAGAAGTCGGACCGAGTCAACATCGGTGTGGCGTTTGGAGACAACTGGGGCATGTGAAGGGCTTGAAAAGTGATGCAGAGGTTGCTCTCTTTCTGTTGGACAGGTAATTATTTGTTTTGTTTCAGGGGGATTTGTTATTTTTTATGAAATATGTGAGGTTTGCCAACTTGGCTACATTTGTAGCTCGTATTAGCACAATGCTAACGTTAGCTTCTTTGTGTGTTGTTTTTAGTCATGAGAATGGCTAATGAGTCGGTCCAGTTTCCGCTGGATACGGTCCGCTGCGTTGCGGCTCTGATCCGATTTTGCTCCGCCTTCCGGCAACCCCCACCGGTTGTGGTTTGAGTCCGCAGTACGGTAGACAGCTGGCCTCACGATGTGTGCTAGTGTCAACACGGAGTGTTTTATTTTAAAAAGCAACCGGATGTAGTTTGTTATTTTGGCGCTTGACTTCCTGTCTGCTCCGTGCTAAATTCAGCTGAATTGCTGCGGCTTGCTCCGGCATCTCCTTCTCCCTGCTGAGTCCCACTGCCAGATGCGCGTTCAAGTTTGTGGGGGAGTGGCTTTGGATGGAGCACTGACGGGATGGGGAGGGGGGGGGGTGGAACTTAGAGGAGGTGCCACTTTCAAATATTGCTAGCTCTCTTGCTAGCTCTCCAGGATTGTAGACCCTAGCTTTAAAGTTGGTGCCAACCCTAAACCTTGACAGAATGTCCCACAGGGATATACTGATAAATATTGATTTACATCTCCAGTTATGTAGCAATTCACATACATATGGTGTTGTGCTCGGTTTCCTCAAGACAACTGAGCCAATCAATGTTTTATTGGTGGGATTTAAAGCACAGAAAGTCATTTCTGCTGTGAGGGGTCTCTCTATCAAAACAAAGCATGAGACGTTTGGTGCAGAGCCAAACCATCTGGAGGAATAAACACCCAGAGTTACATCTGACTTCTTCTTCTGATCCGGAGCCTGACGGGTGGAGAACTCGTTGGGTGTTTATGTAATGTAATGGTGACTGCTGACAGGGGATGGAGGGGAAATGTACTTTAACTCTGATGAATGCTGAGTTTAGTGAGAGGTTGACACCCTCGGTGCATGCCGTTGCCCACTAGCTTACGGCTAATGCACAGTTAAGAAATCAGAGTATTTGGGGTGAAAAAACAATGAATAACAACAAATGCTGATGAAACAAATGTTCAAGTATGATGTAATGTTGTATAGTCTTATGTTTAGTCTGGTTTGTGGCTTCCTGCCTCACTCTCTGACTCTCTCCAGGAAGTGACAGGCGACCAAATAAAACTCACCTGGAGTAAACCTGTGGATTTCTCTGGTGTGGACATCCTTTGATACATTTGGGCTGATGTCAGTAAAAATATGACAATAAATTATGTTATACAGTTCTAGTAGCCATTTGACTCTTTTGTTTGCAGAAATATTATACTATATCTTTAAGACTGAAGACATTATTTTTCTGTAAAGAGACAAAAGCAAACGGAAAGTACATTTGAGATTTAAGTGTAATTGCAGAAATAACTTTAATAAACATTACTTAGAATAAGCTGAACAGCACTGACATATCACCCCCTTTTACTTTTTACGCTGACATGGATGGAGCAGTGACGGAGCAACATTATAATTCATTTGAGGTCATATTTTTGGCCACCTTGTGAACCTTTTAGCTCTGGTTTTGATCTCCACCAACTCCTGAAAGAAATATCTTCAGCTGTTTAACACTCCATTATTATCACCAAGTACTGTGGGATAGATTCCTGCAAAAAATTGATTTGGGGAAAATTAGAAAGTAAAACATGAGCACAATGTTTGATTGAATTAAATTATTAGAAATTGCAATTTAGTCTGATAGTCAGGCTAAAAATCTAAGGCCCTTTTGACATTTTTTCAACATGAGGTAATTTTTTCTCATTAATCTTGTTTTCTTACATGTGTCAGGATTCAAAACAGACACCATAGGTAGAACCCATGCAAGAGCTACATGCTAGATCCCTTTTTTGACAACAAACATTTGTCAATGCCACCATTCACGATCTGCATGCAAACAGTGCTACTCATAACTTTTGTGAAGCAGACATCTAACACAAGTTTTCTATTTTCACTGCTTTCCGCTCAAGGAAAAAAATATTGCATGCCATATGTTTTCTCCCTGTGTAGTCTCCCTCAAAAATGTAACACACGTCAGATATTTTATTTCTATGTAAGTGCTGTCTGCGAGCAGCTCTTGCAGTTTTATGATGTGATTTTTTTGGCTGACAAATCAGAATAAAAAATAGTCATTCTGACTGAAGCGTTGATCACTTGCTAATAGACTTCGTTTTATCCGTCATTTTGGTTTCATTCTTCATGAATCATGACTGTGGCTATCATTAAAAAATACTAAACATTTCATTGAAGCTCAAAGCCTGAGAGACTTGATCTTTCCTTGCAACTGCAGCATCAGATTCAAAGCATGTATCGCTGTGAATGGAGCTGTCTGTCAGCCTTTGCACATACATGAAACACTGACCACTATAGCACTCTAAAATAAAACAGACTCCCTCCCCCCTCCCATCCGTCCTTCCTCTCTCAAAAACCAGGAAAGCTTGTATCTCTATGATCGGAAATCTGCCACAAATCTGGCGACCATATGCTGAGACATATTCAGCTTTCATGTCTTTCAACTTTTTTTTAGGTTTTATGAAAGAGTCTGCTTCCCCGCACATGTGCATCTCCCTTGTTTCGTATTCGTATTGTTTTTGAAGTGAATCCTCGCATTGTGTGACAGTGCTCCACTTAGCGAGGCCTTCTGCTGTGTGAGTGAACATTTGGGAGATTACGGTTCAAAGGGGCCATGCAGAGCTTATACAGACGACTCAGGCCTGCAGATGCACTTTTCTTCTGTTACAGGTTGTCAATAATTGGGAAATGTATTGCAGATTGGTTCCATGTTGCTGTTCCCTGGTTCTGACGTTAATCTTACGTTGACCTTTGGTTGGATCACCAATTACTTTGAAGAGCACAGAAAACAGACACAGCACAGTCAGTTTACGAGACATGCAGTGAAGGGCAGATAAAGTGCAAATATGAGCACAGAGGCAATATAGAAATAGAGATGGATAACTTATGTATGTATGTTATATATATATATATATATATAATATATATATTATATATATATATATATATATATATATATATATATATATATATATATATATATATATATATATATATATATATATATATATATGTATAATATATATATATGAGCAACATCTAAGGATGGTGGTGGATCAGGGTGGGGGGATAACTTGGCTGAATCATTTACACTGTAGCAACCAGTGCTGGATAATCAGTGGGCAACAACTCTGGGGCTCAGACCCTCAGAGGCCCTGAGGGCTCCAGGTTCATCATGTGGCTTTCTGATGGTGCAAATTACTTATCTGTGGTTTGTAGAAACATACATGGCTAACATTTTAATCTGGCGACTGGGCTGAAACTGATATTTAACATTAGATATTCACCAACCAATATGTGTTCAGGTATTAGAAGGTTATGCAGACACTGTGCAGATGTGGCTTGATTTGATTTGATTGAACAACCAATCAACTGTAATCAAAATGTGATTCGAAAGAATGAATCCTGATCCGTGTCCATTGGAGTCCCACCCATTTCAAACCATTGGAGGAGACAGAAAAAAACCCCCAAATACAGAAATGTCTCCCGTGAATCAACTGAAACTGTTCTGAGGACCTTATTACTGAAAGCAAGAGGCTGATTGGGCAAATAAGTTTTCAGGGCCTTTAATACATTTGAGATCCTTTTTTGTAGATCAACACTGAGTTAAACTATAGTTTTAAGTCCTTTGTTATTGAAGTTTATATTGCGCTTTATAAAAGAGATTTGTTATTAATCAAGTTAGCAAAAATGTATTGCTAATACACAAAACACACAGTGGAAGAAAATTAAAGCTTAGTTTTGGCCTGTGCCCCATACCATACCATAGTAAAGTACTTTTTTTTATATAGTTTTATATAGTCAGGGAGCATTTATAGAAAAATAAAACTGAAAAATAAAGTATGAAAATAATTATAATAGTAACAGACACAACAATAATAATAGTAACAATTAAAACAGTGTTTACAATGTGATTATTTAAAGTAACTTTTTTAGGTTTCTAGAAATTTGCATGTACAATATAGAATCAAATTAATACAATAAAGAATGATGTACAATGTGAGTATCAGAATTAAGGATGTTGATGCACGTGCAAAAATATTGTCCAGGGAAGTAGTATCATCTGTATTTTGCCATTGTGGCTCATGTTGCACGTCAATGTGTTGTATTGGATTATGTAGCATGGCAGCATACACAAATGGCCTGTTCTCAATGCAACATGCACCTTTTAATCGTGCCTGAAAGCTGTCAGCACTCTCGCTAATTCACTCCTGAACAACGTCTGTGATTGTTATTTTGAAGGCGAGGAGTTGATTTCTGATTCTCTTTCAACAAACACCAGCATGATGCACACAGACAAAGTGAACAAAGAAAACAAGGCAGCCAACGAAGAAAACCGGAGTTCACAAGCTTGTATCGTGAGCGGAGGAAAGGGCGAGCGAGGGCGAAGGGGAGTGAGCTTTTACAAGAGTCAACCAGGGTGGTCCTTGGCTGCGTGCTCAGATGGGAGGCTTGTCAACACAACAGCAGAAAACATCCAAGTCATCCGACTCTTCCTAACTTCTCCCAACTGCGGCAGAGACAGCCAGGGCTGGCCAAGTTGGTGGTGGGTGGTGGAGATGGAGGAGGAGGAGGAAGGAGATTTGAGTCCTCTACTAAAATAACAAAGCTGCTTTTGACACTGACCTTGTGTCTGACTTCGTCTTACTTCCCCTTCCAGTTAACCAGACCTCATGTCAGGATTGGCTCGCCGGTGTGTTCAACACTTTGCAGCTGTTTGTTTTTGCTGATTCAGGTCTCCCCGTTTTAAAAAACAGTTCAAACAAGTGCATTTGAATTTAGAGGCAGCTGTTGATGTCTATATATATATTTGGAAAGAATATAAAGTACGGATTTATTTGATCCAAAAATATTCGAGTTATCAGGCCCAGAGCTCATTAATGATCCCAGCAACTCTTGTATTCCTGGCTTGGGTCTCCAGCACCTGTCAGCTCTGTTTTTTTTATGAGCACGGGAGGAAAGAGTGGATACAGAGCAGCAGGGTAGAGCAGTTTGGAGGGAGGAGAAGCGGAGGAGTGGGAGGAGGAGAGGAAAGGGAGATATTTGTGATATTTATGGGCTGCAGGGTGGCACTCAGCACGGCATTGTAGGAAGCAGCTCTTACAAAACCTTCTCCCTCCTCGTGTATGAAACCACCACACCTGCCATTGAGGCTGTTTTGCTCTTGATATCTTTTATCTATCGATTCATCAATTATTGCTCATAAAGACTTCAGTGCAGCTTGGACTATGGCTCCATTCAACACATTCCTTGGGAGGCCCCTTAGTAAGATTAGGTTCTTTTTTCAATGCTTGGGTATCTACCAGAAATGTTTAAATGCTTTAATTTTCAAAAACCCCATTACGTTTCCTACACTCTATTACTGCAGCACCTTTATTCACCCTTTGTCTGAGCAATCCATTTTAGCTCCTGTCTCTTTAAGGCCCGACTTCCTAAGTCTGCTCTGGTTGGTCAGCTCTCACAGGCCTGATCAGGCACCGCCCACAGTGTCTCAGCGTCAGCTCTCCTGTGCGTTTGTGCACCTACGGCCGTGCTTGGGGAGCACATGTGGCAAATTAAACATGATTACAGTAAAACGTGTAATTTGCTCCAAATTGTTTGATAGAATTTTCTTAGAATTTTCAAGTGTTACAAGATTCAAATGTATGTTGAAGCAGGAAAATTCAGGGAACCAGGATGCTTTTTTCCCCTCTTTTTGAAGATTCCCATTTTATGCATTGATGCATTGCATTCCTTCCCATGTCTGTCACACGTTCCTGTTTTATAGTTGTTTTGATTGGTTGAGTCTTAATGTGATCTACCTCCAAAACATAAAAATGACTTCCATTTTGGGCCATTTCATGCTCATGCAATCTTTACTCCAGCCCAGAAAACCATCTGCAGACGAAAACAACGAAACAAACAGAAAACAGTCAGTACACAAGATGAGGCTGCATCACTGCCATTTGCTGCCACTCAAGTGTGTTTGTGTGTGTGTGTGATACTGTCTCTGATATTTCCTTATTCTACAGCTTGCATCTCTAAAATGTGAAATTCATTTGTGAATGTGTACATAACATGTACACCCAACAAATATATAAGCACAGCTGTTTCGATTTAGCTCATATTTGAAGTCAAATATTCAAGACTTTTTTTATGCGCACAAAATAATTATTTCTCTCAGATTTTGAACACATATTTGTTAACATCCTTGTTAGTGAGCTCCTTTACCAAAACAATCCATTGACCTGACAGGTGTGGCTTATCGAGATGTTGATTAAACGTGAAAACATGATTAGTGAACAGCTGTACTTTGGACCAATCCAATAACAGGCAGACCACTCTAAAATGTGCAGTTTTATCACACAACACAATGCCACAGATTTCACATGTTTTGAGCAAGTGTTGACTGCAGGGATGTTCCACCAGCTGTTCGGGAACTGAATGTATATTTTGTCACAATCCATGAGGTAAATGTTGGTCACACAGCACACCAAACCATAATGGAGACGACTTATGGGACTAAAATTGTGACATCTGTGTTGTGTGAGACGCCTTTAATTTTGATTAGTCCAAAGTACACCTTTGGACTAATCAGGTTGTCTAATCAGCATCTTGATAAGCCACACCTGTCAGGTGGCTGGAAAAATATGCACAAAAGAAAGTCTTAAATCTTTGACTTCAACTCGAAAAAATGGGAGCAAAAACAAATGGGTTGAATTTTGGACAACTTTCATGCAAACACTGCACCAATGCATGTGAGGCTGCAGTGGTATTTGAGACAGACCTTGCAAGGTTATACAGCTCAGTAATAAATGTTCATGGGTTTATGTGTGCTACTGATTTGCAGGTTGACAATTTACCTGCTGTCCTTGGATGCTGAGAAAAACAAAGTTCATTCTAGCACAGCAAGAGCAAGCAGACCTTATATAATCTTTTGAATAATGTGGCAGTTTTATTAAATATTGTCCTTGATTCTTCGAAGATGAGCCTGAACAATCACCTGAAAGCTGTAACTGACTATTTTCAGTGATTGTTTAACAGTTTAATGGTAGATTTTTGTGATTGAAGTCACATAACATTATCATATTATTGTGCTAAAAGCACACAGTTATGGTTGGCAGGGGCAGATATTTCCCTTCACAGTTGGGGGGACAATAAACAGAAAACATTTTAATGAGCACATTTCTGAAATTTTTTTTTAAGGACAACTTGAGAAATTTTCTTTTCCTGTTTGTTGTGACAAAACCAGATGTTTTTTTACTGAGACATCTACACTATTTGTGGTGACTGAAACAGGGACCTATTTTAAGCTAAAACACTTTTACCTTCTAACCCAAACCAAGCATTTTTTGTGCTTTAACATTAAACTTTGTGACAAGAGAAAAATAGCACATTTCTTTTAAGTTAACTTTTGCAAAATATCTGCTTACTATGATCCACCAGCACTGTGCTGAGAGGCTCCACAGAAACAGGTGTGTAAGGGGCAGGTTGATTGGCGTCAGACCAAACCATTGTTAGGCATATGGGGGGACCAATCTTTAGAAACTAAAAAACACATTGTTCCGTATCTTGAATTCGTACAAGTCTTTTTATTGCATACTATTATGTAATTTAATAGTAACAGCATTTGGGTGAAACTGCAAAGTTCTACGAAAAAAAAGCTAAATTTCACAATATAGTTTAATGCTCACTTCTGGGTGGTTCTTCCCATTTTCAATACACAGTTCATGTTCCTAATGGAAACTGACGACCTTTGTGTTTGCTACATTTTTTTTTCATCTTTAGAGGTGTAATTAGCCCTTTTTAAAAAGTGGGGTTGGTACGATGGTAGAATCCAGCAAGAGCAAACATTCAGTGGAAGAATCCCACTACCTCCTTACAGGCCTTCCTTCAGCGTCAGCTAGTCCACTTCTTTCAAAAAACTCTCCTATCTTTTTTACTAAAAGTTAATATGCACATTCCCTACTCTGTTAAATGGCACAATCAGATAAACACAAGCAAAAAGCCATCAGGAATGTACCGAAAAGGGTTACCCAGACTACCCCAGAAGTGTATCATTGTTTGAGCCTGTGATGGGCACGGGATTTTCTTTTCTTTTTTCTCAGAGAATTTGATTTATTGATTGCTGCCTGGATGTAGGGAAGAGATTTCTACAGATATAACATAAATCATTTTAAAGTAACTTAAAGGCCCTGGGTATGATTACATCATCTTCTCGCGCCCTTTTTGTTTGCAATGGTAAAATGGTTTTCCAACTGGCATGTTCATAGTGTGTGAAAACAAGCTTTCATTTGCAATTTACAGCCATGGTGTGTCAAATGTTTCTTTACGGGTTATGCAGATGTTGCAATCATGTGTTGTTCAGACCCTTGAATTAATAGAATAGAATAGATGTTTGTCATTGTTTCAAAAACAATGAAACATAGCTAGCAGCTCTTAGTTTGACAAATAAATATCAAATATAAACAAGTGTAAAAAAAAAATTGATGAAAAATTGTAAAATAAAAATATAGACAACAAGATAGATAGACACAGTGTGGTACATGTTAGCTGCAGGTAGCATTTGAGACGACTCAGTGACAGCAGTATGAACTGAGCAGTGCTAAATGCTGACAACACAAAGTTAAAGTTGTTTTCATGAAAAAGGAACATGCTCTTCTATAACTGGCACAACGTAACTTTTCAGTGAAAACTGTTTTCTGTTCCTGTCTCCACTTCTAAACACTTGGGCGTTTTTGCTGAAAGTGCCTTTCTTTTCAAAATTGTTGTTACATTCAACTTCTGTATTCCTCCCTCTGGCCACATTCGCACTTCCCCTGTTTGGTCCTATGCTCTGTTCATGAGATGCCCCCTGTTCTCGTGTCCCAGTCACCTTGATCCAACATCCAGCCACTCCCTTCTGCCTTGCAGTAACCTCTCCATGTCCACATGTTTTCACACATTTTCCCTTATCAGCCCTGCAGTACTTATACCAGCCCCTTTATCCAGTCAATGCCAGGTTGTCAAAGCTGCTTCTCCCCTTTGCATTAAGTTGCTGTAATCTGCTACCCGAAACCCAAAAGCTGAGACCTGTTACTTGGCTGTTTTGAAGCTATGCATTGTCATTGGATTTTGGATTTACTGCCGGGCCCTTTGGAATTGTTTTTCTATTGGGGCTGCCTTCCCTTTGCTTACTTAATATTTCCTTATCTGGTCAATTACATCTGGGAACTTTCCCCGTCTGCTTGCCTTATCTGTATTTGGTTCAACAATAACATTGACCAACCTAGTAGCCCTCATTCATATGTATCACACCCATAACTTCAACAACATGTCATTCAAACAGTGTCAATATCGCCAGAAACCACCAGTGCATCTGTCAGCATTTTTCATTTGTTAATGAACATTTCTTGGTCTAAGCTATTTTTAAAAATTTTAACAAATGATGCTTTTAAAAAAAGCATATCCCCAGTGTCTCCAGTGTAAATGACTCATATTCATACCAGCCATGACATACATGTTAAATGTCATGTTGATATCATAATACATCTGCAGGGCTTGTAGAAAGGTGCAGAAGAGAAGTATCTCTGTATTATGATTGTGAATGAATCATTTTAAACTGTTTGTAGGCTCCAAAGTGATTGTTTTGTCTCTCTCTCACAATTCTGATGCTTGACAGCGCTTTTTAGAAGCTAGAACCAACTTGGTTCTAGCTTCTAAAAAGCGCTGTCAGCCAATAGCTTCGCACTGTTGGTATCACTTGGTATTTCTGTTTCATCAGCAATTGAAAACTGACAGCAATTTGTCTTGGTAGTTTGTGGAGAAAAATGTAAAAATGGTTACAGTATAAACCCAGCATACTGTCATGCCCAGTGGGTAGCTAGCTTGCGCTAGCAATGTAAATGTGATTTACTTGCTAGCTGTCAGACTGATCATTTGACAAACATTTTTGTAGTTCCATGATTTGTGTATTCAATCCTGCCTCTGTTCTGCTATTAAATTTACTTACTTGAATAACTAGCAATATGTAATAATATAAACCTTGCATTATACATTTTCCAATTATGGCTTGAAAACTTGTCCTGTCATTTCTAGTTTTATCAAGATGTAGAGGGAGTAAGGACATCAGCTCCCAGCTTTTTATTACTTTATTAGCTGATTTATTAGCGTTTGGTCAATGAGTCATTTTCTGTAATAAAAGACTCCTCCCTCATTCACACAGGGCAGCACCAAGCCTTATAAACACCTTTCTCATAAGCTTAAGCAGTATATGCTGATATGCATGGACAGCAACCATGGGCAACAAACCCTCACATCAAAAACTCCAAGAAGAACGAACCGTCTTTCTTTCCAAAGACAATGCGGTTTACAGGATTCCTTCTCTTTTCTACGACAGAGACAACAAGAGCTTCATGGCCTTTGCAGAGCAGAGGAGCACTGCAGATGATGCCAGTACAAAACACCTGGTTATGAAAACAGGAACGCTGAAGAAGGAGGAGAGCACTGGTGTGAGAACGATTGAGGTAATCATCCAAACAATTGTTTCATTTCTAAATTACTTGTGAATCTGCTTTGTTTCATTCACACATCTCTGATTAATGTTCTCTCTAGTGGTCGGAGCTCAAAGTGGTGAAGGAGGCACATCTTGATGGACATCGTCCGATGAACCCCTGTCCAGTGTACGAGAAAACCAGCAAGACACTTTTCCTGTTCTTCATCTGTGTTCAGGGCGTCGTCGCAGAGTGCTGGCAGAGATTCTGGGGCTGTAACAGGGCTCGTCTCTGCTACATTACAACAAAAGATGGTGGCCAGACTTGGAGCGGGGTGACTGATTTGACACATCTTCCTGATATCAATGAATGGGCCACATTTGCTGTTGGTCCAGGTCATGGTATTCAAACAGAGAGTGGTAGATTGATTATTCCAACTTATGCATATGCTTCTTGCTCCGCCTCATACTGTTGCATATCATGTTATTGCGCCGTCCCGTATGGCCTTGCTCTGTACAGTGACGATAAAGGCAGTAATTGGCTATTTGGCGAGATGCTTGAAACAAAATCAGTTGAATGTGAAATGGCAGAGGTATCTGAGGATGCAGGCAAAAACTACATCTACTGCAATGCTCGTAGTGAGGGAGGCTATCGAGTGGAAGCTATTGATACGGGGGCTGGTTTTATAACCCTCCCGTCTGCTGGAAAGCTTGTGGAAACAGGTGGAGGCTGTCAGGGAAGTGTGGTCTCCTTTCCAGCTCAAAGCGAAGGTGACTCAAGCCCAAATAAGTGGCTGCTCTACACCCACCCAAGTGATCAGTCCAACAGGATCAATTTAGGAGTGTATCTCAATAAATCCCCACAGGATCCAAATGCATGGAGCAAACCCTGGATCATCAACAGTGGACCCAGTGGTTACTCAGACCTGGCTTACATTGGTGATGGTTGGTTTGCATGTCTCATGGAGTGTGGGGTGCAGAAATATACTGAGCAGATAGCATATGAAGTTTTTCACTACAGTCAAGTCAAGAAGAATACTGAGGAGTAAAAGAATGAAATCAATGCCTTTATCGGGTGTGAAGCCTTTTATATATTTTGGATTCCTTGTATGGGGCTGAAGACCTTGAATGATAAAGAGATCTACAAATATGTGTGACTTCAAGATGCTGACGCCGTATGTATGTATGAAAATATGCTAATGGTGTGGAAGGCATTGTGAAGCTGATCACATTGTCTTTAAGGTTTTTTGCTACAGTGAAGTCAAGCTGGCACTAGAGTGTAAAAATCAAATGTTTTTATATGTCCATCTTTCTCTGAGGCTCTGCCACAAAATGACCTGTTGTTTTCCTCACTTGAGACTTCGGAGTAGTCTTTTGTGTAATAGAAGTGACACCATCGTGCTGAAATGACATGTAAAAGTTCTAAATATAAAGGTGTTAGATTAATATGATTCAAAAACAAAGTTGTAATGACTTACATCATCCTTTAAAATGACTGATTGTGTTCTATTTCAGCTGCAACAACCATATTAATGATGTATGATAAGTGCTAACATTTGATACTGTAAAGTGTAATTCAAACGGTGCTGTATCGACACCAAGTTTTAGTTTTTCGTTCTATCTAAAGAATTAAACAACACTTTTGACAAACAATGGCATTGAAATAACTCTATTGTGTTTCTGAAAAATGTGTACATTTTTCACACTTGTATTCATGCATGACCTTCAAAGGGTATACTTTTTTACTTTTTTGATTAAACAGAAAATTACCTCCTGCTGTTTAATGGACATACGACAGATATTCCTGTCATACTGGCACTTTGCACAGGCCAGAAGTTATCTATTAAAAATAAACTCACTCTGTTTTTTCTGCATTTGTAACCCTAATTGTGGAAGAAGTGAGGAAGTGGACTTCTATTTTCCGTAAGAACTTTAATTTCTGATTAATTTTATCTGAGGATTCTAAGAAAAAAAGGCAGACTTCTGAGTTTAAAATCAGCATTCAGACACTTTGTTACACATGCCCTTAATGCTCTTACTAGATAAGGATGACTTCAGCTGAAATGTCTTCCTGTTTTTCAAATCACTCCTTGAGAAGTGAATAATGACGTTAAGTCTGTAATAAAAGACTCCTCCCTCATTCACACAGGGCAGCACCAAGCCTTATAAACACCTTGCTCATAAGCCAAAACATTATATGCAGATACGCATGGACAAAAACAATGGGCATCAAACCATCATGTCAAAAAATCGAAGAAGAAAGAACTGTCTTTCTTACCAAAGAGAATGAGGTGTACAGGATTCCTTCTCTTTTCTATGACAGAGACAACAAGATCTTCATGGCCTTTGCAGAGCAGAGGAGCACTGCAGATGACGCTGACGCAAAACAACTGGTTATGAAAACAGGAACGCTGAAGATGGAGGAGAGCACTGGTGTGAGAACGATTGAGGTAATCATCCCAAACAATTGTTTCATTGCTAAATTACTTGTGAATCTGCTTTGTTTCATTCACACATCTCTGATTAATGTTCTCTCTAGTGGTCGGAGCTCAAAGTGGTGAAGGAAGCACATCTTAAAGGACATCGTCCGATGAACCCCTGTCCAGTGTACGAGAAAACCAGCAAGACACTTTTCCTGTTCTTCATCTGTGTTAAGGACGGCATCACGGAGAGCTGGCAGATAAAGAAAGGCCATAACAAGACTCGTCTCTGCTACATTACAACAAAAGATGGTGGCCAGACTTGGAACAGTGGGGCTGATTGGTTACATCATCATGATATCAAAAAAAGAAAATGGGCCACATTTGCTGTTGGTCCAGGTCATGGTATTCAAACAGAGAGTGGTAGATTGATTATTCCAACTTATGCATATGCCTCTTGCTCCACCTCATACTGTTGCATATCACGTAAGCACTATGTCCCACATGCTCTCACTCTGTACAGTGACGATAAAGGCAGGAATTGGCATTTTAGCAGGATGCTTAAAACAGAATCACTCGAATGTGAAATGGCAGAGTTGTCTGATGATCACATCTACTGCAATGCCCGTAGTAAGGGAGATAATCGAGTGGAAGCTATTGATAAGGGGGCTGGTTTTGAAACTGTTCCGTCTGCTGGAAAGCTTGTGGAAACAGGTGGAGGCTGTCAGGGAAGTGTGGTCTCCTTTCCAGCTGTAAGCGAAGGTGCCACGTCTGACTCAAGCCCAAATAAGTGGCTGCTCTACACCCACCCAAGTGATCAGTGCAAGAGGATCGCTTTAGGAGTGTATCTGAATAAAACCCCACAGGATCCAAATGGATGGAGCAAACCCTGGATCATCAACAGTGGGCCCAGTGGTTACTTAGACCTGGCTTACATTGGTGATGGTTGGTTTGCATGTCTCATGGAGAGTGGGGTCCATAAAGAAACTGAGCAGATAAAGTGTGAAGTTTTTCATTACAGTCAAGTCGAAAATGGCATTGCAGGGAAAGAAATTGTTTTTAACTGATGTGAAGCCTTCTCTCCATTTTTACTACCATTTTGTAGACACTGTATGGGGCTGAAGACCTGAAATGATTACGAGCTCTACAAATACACCTGAATTTTAGATTCTGATGCTGATCAAGCTTTTAAATATCTGATTAAATGCTCAGGCTAATGGAGTGTGGGAAGCACTGTGAAGTTGATCAGATGGCCTTTAAAACTTCTCACTCACATCAGCCTTCAGAGCGGCTAGTTGTGTATTAGAGTGATGCAATTGTACTGAAATCACACTTATAACTACTCAATATAAAGATGTTAGATTGATATGATTTAGAAAACAAAGTTATAATGACTGACACTGTCCATGAAAATGACTGATTTTGTTTTTATTTCAGCTGTATCAACCATATTAATGATGTATGTATCAGAGATATTTTGCTGATGTTTGCTCTTATCTACAAATAAGTTTATTTTATTCATGTACAGAGTTAAAATGTTTAAAGTGTTTGACGTGGCGTTTACTCTCATTCGTGTAAAAAAAGATAAGATTGAGTGAAGGATCAAACAAAGAACGTTTCCAACCAGGTGTTTCAGGGCCGAAAGTCAGTTTTCTGTGCCGAGTTCCTGCTCCCATGAACTGGTTGTATTGTGTTGTATATTACAAGAGAAAATGTTGCGCTGAAATAATATTAACAACTATTAGACATATTGAAAGGGTTGGATTGGTATGATTTGCAAATGTAGAATTATCTACATGTTTTGACTGATATGATGTTTTAGATTGATTTCAGCTGTAACAACCATATTAAATGTGATATTTTACTAACATTTGATACTAATGTGGTGTAATTTAAGCAAAGCTGTACTGGAACAGATTTAATGTTTTTTTTTAATTATTATTAAATGTAAACAAATTTTGACAAATAAATGAAGTTATAAGCACTTTTTTATTGGTTTTCTGCAGAGTTAATCTATTTTTGCACACTTGTAAACATGCACGTCCTCAAAGGGGCACATATTTTAACTTTGATCATCAGCACTTGTCTTAACATTGTTTTTGTGCTCTTATTTGTTTGTTCATATACAGGAAGGCTGCTGTGAAAGGCAATGATAAATCGTGGATCCAGTGGTTACTCAGACTTTATGGTGTGCAGATGACATGTGAAGCGTTTCCCACTACAATCAGGTCAAGCACGGCATTAAAGAGTGAAGAAAAATCTCTACATGATGTTAAAACTTTTTTTTACTATTTTTAAAGGTTTTTGTTTTCCTTGAATAGACTCATCACCTCAAATGATACAAATATGCCTAACTTTAAGATGTTAACTGAGTTTATAAAACCAACATTGTTAATGTCCGATTATATGCTGAAATTTTATTGATACTTCTGATGCGTACGTCAAGGGATGTATCATTTAGAGGGAAATGTTGCATAGCATGAGAACTAAAAGCTTGTTTCTTGAGAATCTAATGTGACTATATAATAGTTTTACAGTATCGCTGGTGACTTTCTCTCACAGTAAGATGCTGCGAAGACAAAAGGGAAAGCAGCAGGAAAATTCTTCCTCCTGTTTTAAAAAAAAAAAACACAACACTGACTCTAATCAAGGAAGGATTCATAAATCCAGTATTACATTTGTTGAAAGGTAACTGGCCAAACTTTCTCTAATCTTTCTAACCCTCAGTTCTGCAGTTGGAAATCTAATCAAGTCACTGGTAAGGGGTCACAGAGCAGGTGTATGTGAGGGAACTCGGTGCAAGATGACGGCGCCTTCATCCAGGGTATTTGGCTTCATTTTTGTAAATTAGAAGGAGGTGGTAGAGCGTCGACCATCTTTATATAGTCTATGGTTACAGCATGTAACTCCCAGTCATGACTCTTGGTTTTACATTTCTGTCGCTGTGTACAGGTGAGGAAAAGTGTTATTAAGTGAGATTTAGAGCTGTTGGTAGGTAGATTTTTCAACAAATGGTCAGCTGTTGCACTGATTTCAGTATTAATGCCAAACTAAGCTAACTGTAACCTGCCTTTAGCCCCATACGTCATGCAGAATCAAAGTTGTAACAATCTCATTATCCAATTATTGTGGGAAAAAACAATGAGTGTACTTCCCATGATGTCAATTCATAGCAAATGAAGGGGATTTCTAACATGATGTTAAAATTCCCATCACAGTTGGTTGAACTATCAGTCCAGGGAAAATATAGTTTAATTGATTAAGACAAGAAGGAAACTTCTGTTTCCTGTTACCAGGTTGGGATGGAAACACGACAATAACTCTAATCAAATTGGCCTCACAGGGCTTCAGCATGCTGTAGACTTGTTGATATCTTTGTGAATTCCCCGGTGAAACAATACTTATAGTGGGTTGATTATCAAGAAGACAAATTGTTTTTTTTTCCTTTTATTGTATCGCCAGTGTCCCAGTATGCCTGTACTTATGATAACCATGACATTTAAAAATCAAATATTCATCTCTTCAGATCTTCTAGATATTAGTTAATATCATAATCATGTTCTCTCTCAGCCACCATAATCATGTAGTAAAAAAATGATATCGACACCCCTGATGGCCATGCACTAAATACAAATATCTTTGTAACTTGGGTGAAATGATCCTTTAGCTCATGCAAAGAGTTCATTAGGTACATGGTGAGAAAGATGCCAAAAGAGAAAGCAGCACAGATGCAGAGTCGTGTTGTAGGAGAGTAAAAAGGAGAGCAAGAAAATAAAAGATTAACTGAAACCAAACAGTAGTAGTCCTGGTGTTTGCTGTTTGTCACATGTGTGTCTCACCGCTGAAAAGGAAGTGAACCTTTATTTTCCATGTTAATCAGCTGAAACGTGCTAAAGAGGATTTGTGCCGCATGTGAAACATTTATTTGAATTCTAAGAAATTTAATTTCTGAAAAATGTGATCTGAGAATTCTTAGAAAAAAAGACAGACTTCTGAGTTTAAAATCAGCATTAAACAGTTTGTTACATGTGACCCTGATACTCTTCCTAGAAAAGGATGACGTCAACATATTTTCAAGTCACTTCTTGAAAAGCGAACAATGAAGTTTGGTCTGTGATAAGAGACCCCTCCCTCATTTAAAAACTGCACCACCCTGGAACAGTCAGCAGGCGAACTTTGATGATTGAAGCAGTTTACTCTGCATTTCATTCTTTCTTTACCATTATACGATCATTTTACACCAACCATGGATCATCACCCGCGGATTGAAACTACTTTTAAGAAATGGGTTTACAGGATTCCTTCTCTTTTCTACGACAGAGACAAAAAGAGCTTCATGGCCTTTGCAGAGCAGAGGGAGACTGTGGATGATAGCAGGACAAAACACCTGGTTATGAAAACAGGAACGCTGAAGAAGGAGGAGAGCACTGGTGTGAGAATGATTGAGGTAATCATCCAAACAATTGTTTCATTTCTAAATTACTTGTGAATCTGCTTTGTTTCATTCACACATCTCTGATTAATGTTCTCTCTAGTGGTCAGAGCTCAAAGTGGTGAAGGAGGCACATCTTGATGGACATCGTCCGATGAACCCCTGTCCAGTGTATGAGAAAACCAGCAAGACACTTTTCCTGTTCTTCATCTGTGTTCAGGACGGCATCACAGAGAGATGGCAGAGATTCTGGGGCTGTAACAGGGCTCGTCTCTGCTACATTACAACAAAAGATGGTGGCCAGACTTGGAGCGGGGTGACTGATTTGACGCATCTTCCTGATATCAATGAATGGGCCACATTTGCTGTTGGTCCAGGTCATGGTATTCAAACAGAGAGTGGTAGATTGATTATTCCAACTTATGCATATGCTTCTTGCTCCGCCTCATACTGTTGCATATCATGTTATTGCGCCGTCCCACATGCTCTCGCTCTGTACAGTGACAATAAGGGCAGTAGTTGGGAATTTGGCAGGATGCTTGAAACAAAATCAGTTGAATGTGAAATGGCAGAGGTGTCTGATGATGCAGGCAAAAACTACATCTACTGCAATGCTCGTAGTGAGGGAGGCTATCGAGTGGAAGCTATTGATACGGGGGCTGGTTTTAAAATCCTCCCGTCTGCTGGAAAGCTTGTGGAAACCGGTAAAGGCTGTCAGGGAAGTGTGGTCTCCTTTCCAGCTGTAAGCGAAGGTGCCACGTCTGACTCAAGCCCAAATAAGTGGCTGCTCTACACCCACCCAAGTGATCAGTGCAAGAGGATCGCTTTAGGAGTGTATCTGAATAAAACCCCACAGGATCCAAATGGATGGAGCAAACCCTGGATCATCAACAGTGGGCCCAGTGGTTACTCAGACCTGGCTTACATTGGTGATGGTTGGTTTGCATGTCTCATGGAGTGTGGGGTGCAGAAAGAAACTGAGCAGATAAAGTGTGAAGTTTTTCATTACAGTCAAGTCGAAAATGGCATTGCAGGGAAAGAAATTGTTTTTAACTGATGTGAAGCCTTCTCTCCATTTTTACTACCATTTTGTAGACACTGAATGGGGCTGAAGACCTGAAATGATTACGAGCTCTACAAATACACCTGAATTTTAGATTCTGATGCTGATCAAGCTTGTAAATATCTGATTAAATGCTCAGGCTAATGGAGTGTGGGAAGCATTGTGAAGTTGATCAGATGGCCTTTAAAACGTCTCACTCACATCAGCCTTCAGAGCAGCTTGTTGTGTATTAGAGTGATGCTGTTGTACTGAAATCACACTTATAACTACTCAATATAAAGATGTTAGATTGATATGATTTAGAAAACAAAGTTATAATGACTGACACTGTCCATGAAAATGACTGATTTTGTTTTTATTTCAGCTGTATCAACCATATTAATGATGTATGTATCAGAGATATTTTGCTGATGTTTGCTCTTATCTACAAATTTATTTTATTTTATTTTATAAGTTTATTTTATTCATGTACAGAGTTAAAATGTTTAAAGTGTTTGATCATCTACTTAGAAATGTAAACTTCATTCCAACTGCAGTTGGAAATGTTAATAAAGTCACTGGTAAGGGGTCATAGGTTTCTCATTGTGCCAACTTAGTGCATTAATAAATTAATAAATGCACCAGTCTGCAATGTAATTAATGATACATTTTTAAATATGAATTGTGGTCTGGATGGCTGTCTGCAGCATAGGTCACAAGTCACATTTTTCACAAAGATGGTTTTAGTTATTTTAGGTTGCTCTTATCTTGCTGAAGTAAGTTCAAATTGTATTTTTCCTGATAACTTTGGTTTTAATTAGTTATGATGCTAGAAAAAGAGGGCGTGACATAATGACTGACAGCTGAGCCCTGCTTGCAGTTGAATTGGGCAGCTGTGTGTGCGGGAACTCGGTGCAATATGACGGCGCCTTCATCCAGGATATTTGGCTTCATTTTTGTACATTAGAAGGAGGTGGTAGTGCGTCGACCATCTTTATATAGTCTATGGTTACAGCATGTAACTCCCAGTCATGACTATTGGTTTTACATTTCTGTCGCTGTGTACAGGTGAGGAAAAGTGTTATTAAGTGAGATTTAGGGCTGTTGGTAGGTAGATTTTTCAACAAATGATCAGCTGGTGCACTGATTTCAGTATTAATGCCAAGCTAAGCTAACTGTAACCTGCCTTTAGCTCCATACTTCATGCAGAATCAAAGTTGTAACAATCTCATCATCCAACTATTGTGGGAAAAAACAATGAGTGTACTTCCAACGATGTCAATTCATAGCAAATGAAGGGGATTTCTAACATGATGTTAAAATTCCCATCACAGTTGGTTGAACTATCAGTCCAAGGAAAATTATTTTTTGATAGATTAAGACGAAGAAGGAAACTCCTGTTTCCTGTTACCAGGTTTGGATGGAAACACGACAGTAACTCTAATCAAATTGGCCTCACAGGGCTTCAGCATGCTGTAGACTTGTTGATATCTTTGTACAGAATTCCCAGAAAAAATACCTATATTGGGTTGACTATCAAGAAGACAAGTTGATTTTTTTTCCTTTTATTCTATCACCAGTGTCCCAGTATGCCTGTACTTATGATAACCGTGACATTTAAAAATCAAATATTCATTTCTTCAGATCTTCTAGATATTAGATAATATCGTTGTCATGTTGTCTTTCGGCCACCATAATCATGTAGTAAAAAAAGATATCGACACCCCTGATGGCCATGCACTAAATACAAATATCTTTGTAACTTGGGTGAAATGATCCTTTAGCTCATGCAAAGAGTTCATTTGGTACATGGTGAGAAAGATGCCAAGAGAGAAAGCAGCACAGATGCAGAGTCGTGTTGTAGGAGAGTAAAGAAATAACAGATTAACTGAAACCATACCCCCTTTTATCAAAGGTCACTGAGATTGTAGCAGTCCTGGTGTTTGCTATTTGTCACGTGTGTCACTGCTGAAAAGGAAGTGGACTTTTATTTTCTGTGTTAATCAACTGAAAAGTGCTGCTGAGGATTTTTTTCATAGTCACTTCTTGAAAAGTGAAGAATTCAGTTTAGTCTGTAATCAGAGACCCCTTTCTGATAAAAAATACCTGCACTGCACTGGAACAGCAGGCAATCTCTATTGATTGAAGCAGTTTACTCTGTCTTCATTCTTTCGTAACCATTGTACGATCACTTTACACATAACATGGACGACATAACTTTAAAGGATTATCTGCAGAAGCCAAATCAAACCTCCATGCATCAAAGGCCTGTAGCAGTCCTGGTGTTTGCTGTTCGTCACGTGTGTGTGTCACTGCTGAAAACACAGAAACACACAGAGAGAAGTCCTTCAATGTGTTGGATCACTTTATGGTTGACTGAGGCTGAGCTGACGACGTCATGTCTCAGGCTCTCTGCAAAACACAGCTGGTTAAATTAGGACTTTTCTGCAATCTTCTCTTTTTTCTGCTTTTGTTGTGGCTTTGAATCATGCCCAGACTATAATCATACATATTTATCCCAGAACACACACCCACACCTATGAAAGAGAGCTGAGGATATATTAAGCAACAGCTGTTTGGATAAAAAGTTTGTTGTTGTAAATAAACTGGATTGTCACCTTGACCTTAAGTCCGTCTCTCACTCCCTCTCTGCCTCTCTGCCTCATGGATTATTGTTTCCGAGGGTTACACTGTCTTTATCATGACTCACTTTTCACCTTTTTTGTTTCTTTTATCAATGGAAATCGACTTCCATACTTTGGCAGTGCCACTCTGTCAGTAAAGTCTTTCTCTTTTTACAGACATATTGAAATCATGAGCTCATGGGTGGCTCTAGTGTCACATGTTAACCCTCCATGCCCATCTTTAGGGACTGGAGAGGGTTCCCCTTTCTTCAAACATTCATACATACTCCAGCAGCGTATTTCCTGTCACAGTCTGACAGTGGCCCACACATCACCAACTAACTTTAATGGGCCACTCTCGATGAGGATATACATGGAGATTTGATGTTTTCAAAGCGGGGAGCAGGACTGTGAGTGTGCATGTGCGGTATAATTGAAGTAAACTCTGATATGAAAGAGCGTGCCAGGAAAAGCAAACTGCTCCCTGAGGGATTATTTAGGCTGAAGGCAGCTGTTTACAGACGGCAGACGATCTGCTATGAGCCATATCACACTTACACCAGCAGCTACGTCCTGGGAGAGATTTTTTTTTACACATTTACCCACTGATGTTCCTCTGAAGAACAAACGTGCAAACAGAAGTGTAGTGCTACAACATAAGCAAGCCTCTATTGTGAGATCGACAGTAAAAACATGTAAAACTTTAAATGACAGTGTAAGAAACATATTAAAACTCAGACGTTTTTGAAATTCTGTTTTGAATAAACAGTTTTAATTTAAAGACTGAAAAATGGAAAATGCAAGTTTATTATATTTTCTGTGTAAAAATTGGGTTTCATCCACTAAAGAAGCTTTTTTTTTTGTTGCATTAGTAGACTTGACAGGACAACACTGCCAAGTCACAAATAATAATTTGTTCTTAATGATTTGCCTGGTTAATCAAAAGTCAAATCAAATGTATTAACAACAAGATAAATTATTTTATAATTTAAACTAAACTGCCTCTTTTTAACTGCATTTACTCTGATTGAATAACTTTCGCAACCCCTGACACTTTTATAATCTCTTACAACCTGCAGACAGCCGTCTGGCGGAGCAACAGACAGTCGAAGTCAATGTTTACTTCACAAATAAAGACTAAAAACTTTTTGTCCTGAACAAACATAATATGATGAGCTGCAGCTGCAGCTGATTATGAGACACTACAGGTGGAAGAAACAAATAAACGTTTTTCATGCATTGCTCAGTTTTCTGACATTTTATGCTGTTTTGCTTCCATAGAATTGATTTTTTTCAGACTGGTGGAAAGAAAATTGGTACACATTTAATTTCACAACCTCATTATCTAAAAATAACATTTCTCAACACTTTTACAAAAAAATAACTGTCTGCTGGTGACGTTTTATTGTGAAATCCACACAATTATTCGCCTGAAGTGTGTCCACTCGAGGCCACTGTAGTGAAAATAGGCCTGTAGGCTTCATAACGCATCACTGAAAAAGAGTCATTCTGCAGAGTAGGTCCGTAAAGGCCCAATTAAATAACATGTTGCTGTTTCTTCTCATTCCTAAATACAGGCGCTTTTTGCCTCATATTTCCACATAAAAAGAAACAAAAAAAGAAGCCACAAGCGATGAAAGTCAGCGCAGTGGTACAATTTTAACAGATGATCACATGCATTTCATATATTCATGCTGATCACTGCCAGACTGCGGAGGCTGACCAGACCAGCGTGTGGTAATAGAGGCCTGATCTGACTAAAGCAAACATGGACACACACACACACACACACACACACACACACACACACACACACACACACACACACCAACGGTCAATAAACAAGCAAGGGAAAAAGATAATAATGTGCTGGTGCTCAGATATTTTGTCAAATCACACGATCACGATGTTTTCACGTCGGTTTACTTATTTTTAATTCATTATCATGGGTATTTTTTTTTTTCATCGTTCAAATCTTACAAAATAAACGGCCCCACATTTTGCCACACAAAGCTCCATCGTCGCTCTTAGCCTGTCACCCTATAATTAGTTGCATTGAATTATGTAAAGGCTATTGATTTTTTCTTTAATATTCATTATTCTATGTTGCGGTTTAATTCACGTTTCACTGATGTCTTGTCTCAAATTCCGCCAAAACAAAAGGACAGAAATATCTCGGCCTAAAACAGTAAATCAATAATCTAAAAGAAATGTAGGTAACTTTTATTTGATGATGTCTGATGATTATAAACCCTGTGATATTTAATCCAGATTGCACAGATTTTCAAAATTCATTCACGTTTTATTGCAAACATATTTAAAATGTAAAATATCATGTATCCAAAAACATCTGCGTCAAGAAAACAACTCGCTGAATATAGCGGCCTGTCCGCAGGTTTAGGCCGTCATTAAAAACTGTCGTACCTTTTACATTCTGTACCATGTGAGTTTATTCTGAGATTCCCGTAAATTCGTCATCAAATTAAATTGAATTCGACGAAACTTTTATGATCCCAGTCGGGAAACTGGACACGTGAGAGACATGTTGGTAGCTGGGAATCATTCCGTGCAGCGACACAGGAGACATGAATGAGGAGCCGGGGGCCAAAGATGGGACGGCGGCGCAGCGAACCGGGTCGAGATGTTCAAATGTAAGACGAGAGGGGAAATTCTTGGAGAGGAGCGAGGAGAGCGCAGGTATGATGCTGTTCACAGGTGCGATACACTGGGAGCCCAAACGACTCCTTATGTCCAGGTCGCGGTATAAATCAGGACCCATGCTGTGCGCACCGAGCAGCGGGAAGACGGGCACCAGGCTGCGCTCCGGCGCCCTGGAGTCCTTCAGCGCGCCCACACAGAAATGCTGCCTCTTGAAGCGTTTCCTCCGCCGAAGGAAACTCCCGTTTTCAAACATATCGGCCGACATGGGATCCAGGGTCCAATAATTCCCTTTTCCAGGATTCCCAGGTTCCCGGGGCATTTTGACAAAGCAGTCATTCAGAGACAAGTTGTGGCGGATTGAGTTTTGCCACGCAGGGAACTTCTCCCGATAATATGCAAAGCGCTGGCTGATGAAATCACAGATCTCACTGAGAGTGAGTCTCTTCTTCGGGCTCTGGAGGATGGCCATGGTGATGAGAGCGATGTAGGAGTACGGGGGCTTCACCGAGGCGGTTCTCCTGCCCGGACCCTCCTGTAGCCGGACCGTGAAGTCTCCCTCCTCCCGGTCTGCAGGAGCGAAGGATGACGCGCTCTGCTCAAAGTCGACATTACTCTCACTAAACACTGAGAGATCTGTCTTCTTCACGTCTGTCTGTCCCCCAACGTCAATGTTCGACCCGTCCATGAGTTTGCCGCCCAAGGTCATGGTCCAGAGCGTCCGGTGGCACGCCGGCCCCAGCAGGCGAGATCAGCGCCTGTCCGGGACAGAGCAGACCCCCTTCTCTCCTTTCATTCACAAAAAAAAAAAAAAAGTTGCGCATCTGACTGCATCTTTGACTTTTCTGCCTCCCACTCTAAACTTTCTCCTCCTCCTCCTCCTCCTCAGTCTGTCTTCATCACAACAGCAGCAGACACAAACCTGAAGCAAAAACATCTGAATGAAAGGTTCAGATTGTGAATGATACTACTGAGGATAATAATAATTATCCTATGATTCAAGTATCTTGAGTGATAGATGATATTTGAAAGTCACGATTTCACTGTGGGAAGAATGGTCGCATCTGAATTCCTGTTTTATACAACTGGCCTACTTTTCCCTTTTGGATGAGGCAGCAAAGACACAATTGAGATCCATTAATGCCAAGATGTATGCAGGAATTATGTTTAATTGTAGTACAATGTCTCAAAAATGACTGTCTGGATATCAATGTTAGATTAACTATAACTGCACTTTGAAAATAAGTATTTACTAAGTCATGCATTCATAAAAGTACAAAATAAAAGTACATTATACAGATGTACCCTCGACAGATTCTGTTTCAAATAGCATATATAATTATAATTGGATTATACATACATTAATTTATGAGCACGCAGGTTGGAGCTACAATTAACTACTTTACGTACTACTTTGTAACAATTCATATTTCACAAGGGGATTATGTTTACGATAAAAGAAGAAAATATAGCTTTCAAACAAAAGTAGTCAAGTAGACAGTTTTCCTCTGAAATATGATGCAAAGGTATCCATGTCATGATGATACTCCAATAAAATACAAGTACAAGTACAGCACTTGCAGAGTTACTCTCCCTCACTGCTGACTCTGTTTCAGTTGATGCTTTGGTGACCGCAGCAGGTGAGGCTGATTTGGACTAAAATATGCTTAATGTAAAAATGAAGCAAGCACATTCATTTTATTGAGCTTGTTTCTATCTTTTATGTTCTTGGCCCAAACAACGCTCATTTCCTTCGGTGTTCCTCACTGCTGGATGGTTGGGCACATGGCAAGAGAGGCAGCTCTCTCTCTCTCTCTCTCTCTCTCTCTCTCTGGCTGTTTCAAATAAGAGGAAGACGTAATCCGTTTTTGAAATAATAGCTGCACTGTATCAATCCGTGTGAGGCCACCCACTTGGCAAATGGTGCTTTACTGCAGGGTGGGCTGAGGAAACTGTGGGAAGTCTCATTAATGAACAATTCTTCCTTGTAGCTCTCCACATAGTTTAATGTGATATGTGCACCCCTAAGAAACTATTACACTATTTTATAATCACTGCATTTTTAGGAGGGGATTACATCAAGTACAGTACCTTAAAAACAGAACCAGGGAACAAATTGGATGGTTCATACTGAATTTAATACGAAACCAATGCAAGCTCACACAAAAATTTTGTTTTTTCTTCTCACGGGAAACAGCAACTAAACCAGCAAAAGTCCGCAAACAAACAACGAGAAAATAAACGATTACAAATCAGAAACAAGACAAAGAAAACAAAATCAATAACTTAACTTGTGCAACTTAATGTCTATCCACTGAACTTAGCAGACAGTCTTGCTGTCAAGGTCAAGAGAAGTGAATTGTTTTGCAGTTAATAACAGTGAACGCAGCGCTGAGCTCAGGTCCTGTACAGAAATGACTTTCTACTGCAGCCATCTGGCACCGCAGACCATCGTACACAGGCAACACTGAAGCTATTTAGATGAAAAATGTCACCAATTATGACTAAACTTTCCACTGAATGTTTTCTCATAGTTGCCCTTCAGTATGCCATTAATTTCCGCAAATGTTTCTCAGCTCTGCTACAAACTGTCTGTGCTTCAACAATCTATCCCTTTTTGTGCAGATGGAAGAAAACAAACCCATCAACTGTATAAAGATCTGTCACACATGCTACATAGATGTCAGCCGGTGGCACAAATAGAGCAGGTAAAGCCTCAAGTACAAATATGTTTTTAGACATTGTCCTCTATTTTTAACTGCTTTAGGAGTTCTGAAGGTTCTGAATGTTTTTCCTGTAGCAGTGAATCTAATTTAAATACTCAGAGTCACCTAAGATGTAAGACGCTGGTGCTGCTCTTCCATATCTGCAATCACATCTGTAGTGAATCATAGTGGACCAAGAACTACAGGAGCCGAAAGTGTAGCCTTGAACTGTCATGTGCAAAAGTGTGTGTGTGTGTGTGTGTGTGTGTGTGTGTGTGTGTGTGTGTGTGTGTGTGAAGAGCTTTGTCACATGTGGACATAAAAACCTTCGCTCTGTGTATGTTCCCTAGGCGGTGTGTTTCCGCAGAGCTGAGGTCAGCCTCACAAAGTTTCCACACTTGAGGCAGCACGAGTTGGAGTTGCCCTCTTTCCTCGGGATATGCCAGCAGTTGACACAGCGCACTCTGTACTTCTTATACCTTCAAAAGTTCAAGACAGAAAAATAATACACAGATGAGCCCTTTCATGTTCAGGTCTCATGATGGAGGTGATTTTATCCATACCTCATATATATTTAGTATTTATCTGTGAATATATGAAGTAGATCTCAGTTATGGGTCCCTGGCTACATTTACATGCACACAAACTTTCTACTGTTATTTCGGATACGACAATATTCAGGATCTGAAACATGTTGTGTAAACTATTTGAATATTCATAATTCGGCATAATTCCGTACAAAGCATTTCCAATAACAAAATTTGGGATATTCTGGGATTATCATTATTTTAGGAGTGTTCTCTGGACATGTTTGCAATGTCTTCAGAATACATACATAGCAGTTTGAGACCTCTTTGTTTACAGCATACAGTCGGCTGTGTGCATTATCAAAAAAACAGCCAACCATTTGCAAAGCCGAGTTAGAAACGCATGCACAGAAGAAAAGCCCACGATTCTGGTCAGACGAAGAAACCCATCTCCTTTTTAAACATTATAAATAACTTGGAATATCAGTCGCTTTTTGGATATGCATACATTTTGCAACACCTCTCTTCTAGCAGGTAGTTGAATGATGGTTTTTCATTTGCCATGTGAACAGCTTAGTTGGAGATTAGGGCAAAAAACAGAATACTGTGTGCATGTAAACTGAGCCACTGTCAATGTCAGCTACCTTATTCCACAAGCATTACAGAGGGGGGTCCCGTCCTCTGCATCTCTCCACATGGGGGTCTTCCTGGTGCAGCATGATGCACAGACCTTACCCTCTTTTGTGAAACAGAAAAAAAACATAATCGTTAGTATTACTGGTATTTTAAAATGAGTGAACTTTGAGAAACAGTTTTTGTCTTAATGACAGATGTACTTTAATGCATCATAACATTTTTTGAATAATTAACGCTAATCAATAGATCAGTACTACAACCTGGAAGAGTATCGTGTATTTTTGATGTCCTTCTATGAGCTGGAAAATGTCCAATTGTTAAGTAGTGTTGAAATGTGTTACCAAGGAGAGACTCTAATCAATTCATTTGAAATGCAATGAAGTTTCACTCTATTGATGGTGAAAACACACCAACTCAAAAACATCAGTTTAACAGCTGAAAGTTAAAATCACATGCTGGAATTTATACTGAATTTCACGGTCTCCTGAGAACTAGATGATATCCATCATGGTTGGAGGATATTTACACAGCAGCTTTCATAAATACTTGTACAAATGTCCACCACCTGTCCTGAGCGACGCTATAAAGTCACATGTTCTGGTGTCATGGCGTCCTCTAGTGGAGAGAATTGACATTTCATACCTCAAATGATGTTATATCAACTACAATAGAGTGATGCTTCTGATGCATCCAATGTAAACACATAAGATGGATGCATTTATATTCAAGTATATATCTGAAACTTAAATAATTGCAGTCATTTACTTCATTAATTATGTACATTATTCACTCTTCCTTCCCCTTAATTTTCCCCATAAAAAAGTTTTGGAGCATTTTGGAGATGAGAGCGTATGTATTGTATGTATTGTACAGATTTCAGAGTTCAGAGTTTCTATCATCTAAAATTTCACAGGCTTCACATTGCTGTCTAACGAGCCTATAAAATTGACGTGAAGTGACTTCAGCTTGACTGAACAGGACAGGCACTGGAGTGTTACTCACTGGAAACACTGGCTGCTGGGTCACTCTCCTCTTCCGAGCCACTTGTTTTGAGGGATTTCTGTGCTGTACGTGTCCTCGGCCTCGGTTTTCTCACACTCTTGCAGAGTTCCTTGCTGTGTTGGGCACACAAGCAGCAAAAGAGTGAGTACATTTTACCTACTGATATGTTATCTTCTAAATTCTTGTACAAAAAAAACAAGTCTCTCACTACCTGTACTTTGAAGTTATGAGGAGCCGACACTGTTCCTTACTGTCGTCCAGCTCCGTGTCCATCCTGAACGTCACTCCCTGGAAGTCTGGATCTTGGATATCAGCACTCCGGCTGGGGCGGGGTTGTTTTCTAGGAGTCTTGGTTCTCCACTTCTGGGTAAAGGGAAGGACATTTTTTTCCTTTTCCACTGGTCTGTGTTCTGGTTCTGATGGTACAGAAGGTGAGTGGTTCTTTTCACCATCATAGCTTGAGGATTTCACTTGAGAAATTGGAGGGAACTTTTCCACTATTGGAGCATGTGTGCATTCTGGTGTAGAAGCAGTGATTTTGTCACATGGGAACTCTGTAGTCCAAGCAAGGTTTGCATTGTGGTCTAGTGTTAGTGCTGGCTTTGTAAGAGCCACGCTTGCATCTTCATTTTCAATAAAAGTCAGCTGGGTACTGAGGGATTCATTTTCAGAGGATGGTGCCTTCAAAATATCCTGTTCAGGAGAGAAACAATTCTTCTTGCTCTCCTGGTTCCACTGAAATAGTCTGTGAACACTGAACTTGTTCTCTCTTTTGTCTCTGTGGTGAGGTTGAGATGATGCTGAGATTTCCTCCTCCAGCTCTGGTCTAACAGCAACAGTTTTTTCAACAGCCTGTGACTGAAGACAACAGTCTTTCACACTGGACTCTGGTGTTCCAGTTCCACCACTGCAGACTCTCACATCTTCCACTGAACTAACACAGATTGGGGTATCCTCTCTCTCGCAGACAAGAACAGATGGTCTCAAAGTGCATTCAACACTTATGAAGTCACCTCCAACTCCCTGATCTGTTCCATCTGTTGCTTCGTCTACTGAATGGCCTAATTTTGTGTCAGATGATGCTGAACTAAAGTCAGAGTCCTCTACATCACTGTGATGCAGGAGCCTCTCACACTGCAGGTCGATCAGACTCAATACTTGAGGGTCAACAAAAGTTGTGACCTTACTGCTGTGACTTTTCTCCTTCACTTTTTTCATCTGATTACAAGGCATCTTATGAGACAAACCCTGCTGGTGGGAGCCGTTAGAGATTTGAAATGAATGTGCATCATCTTCCTCTTTTTTAGACACAAAAGGACCCTGCCTAGAAGTCTCATTTAGCCAGGTGGAGGGCAAATTTGTGTCCAGGAAACTGTTGTGGATGGGGGAAGCTAGCTTGGAAACTTCTTGGAAAAGATACAGGAG
Source organism: Sparus aurata (assembly GCF_900880675.1). NCBI lineage: Eukaryota > Metazoa > Chordata > Actinopteri > Spariformes > Sparidae > Sparus > Sparus aurata. The sequence continues at coordinate 21,988,103 of NC_044187.1, read as the reverse complement.
GGCTGAATGGGAGGCATCATGTTCCATTGCGCTCTGGTTTCCCTGGATGAAGGAAGCTTGTGTCTCTGGTCCTGTGCTCATGTTTGGACAGTGTCTGCATCATAATAACAAACAAACAGCTTTCAGATCACTTGTCCCATAAAGGGGTTCATTACAGAGATAGGAAATAATAAAAGCAGTTATTTTTTGACACAAAATTATGTTGAACCCACATGAATAGTACTTGAGTAAAAGTCTGAAAGTCTCTGATAGTACTTAAGTATCAAAAATACAAGTGAAAGTAAATGGTAAATGCATTTACATGTATATATTCTACATTATGGGTCGACCCAGTGGCCAATTACTAAAAGCAATGTTCAGCATTTTTCTGATTGTCAGAATCTGCTTTGGTTTTTTGTGTGTGTTTTTTTAATGAATTATTTAAAAATGTGCGGCTTGATGCATCATACTGCAAAGTAACTAGTAACTAAAGTTATCAGATAGATGTAGTGGAGTACAAAGTACACAGTATAAGCATAAAGTAGCAGAAAATGGATATGCTCAGTAAAGTTTAAGTGCCTCAAAGTTGTACTTAAGTACAGAACTTAAATACAGTACCTCCATTCCAGGGCTAAATGGATTTCAAACATTGCCACAACAGAGAATATTACAAATTGTGCCAAATCTATATCCACAGTGACAACAGGTAAGCTATTGCAGTGTTTAACTTTTTTTTCCAAACTGTGGCGACAGTGACGTTAGCTTCTTGACTTGAGGATAGTATTATTGCAATGTTCCATTGACCTACATTATTTTTAAGCTAACAAGACTCGACTGGTGACAATTTAAATGTAAACCCCTGTTAAAAACAACAACAACAATTATTTAAAAAAAAAAACTAACTTAAATGAAGCCGATAGATTTGTTCTTTTCATAAAAACGTAACTTCGGCCTACTCAACCGGCGGAGGAAATGTAACAAACCGTGGAACCCTCGGTGCAGCTCCAGAGTTCTAGAACACTGACGTAGCTCCTGTGTTCTACAATAATGAAGATTTTTTTCGCGGTTTTCTTGAGTTGGACTGTCGCGAGCGCAGAAGCAGGTCGAACGGAGACCGACGCAATATTGGAAATCAGTGAAATTATGACTGAACCTGTCGATTCTTCCACCTCTACTCTCTCATATTTGCATCCGAATATGTCTGGACCACATTAAAAAATATTGAATGATGGTCGATTTAGTTGCTTATACAGAAGTATGTGTACTTTATTTCATTTATTGTTTTGGCGTAGTAACTATGGCCAGGCTGAACCAAAGCCTGGATTATGATTTCTCATAGTTTTAGGCAGATCTACTCTACAAGATTCAGTTGTCGCACATGTTGATCCTGTAACTGTGATCTAACTTAAAAATCGCAGATCCATGCTTCTATTTGTCTATTCTTGACCTGTCATGGCCTCTGTGGATAACCACGTCTTGATCATTTGGGCCTGAAGAGAACAGTTAAAAATCGGGCCAAGAATCATATTAAAAACGTGCAGACCACTCAGTTTACCTGTCATCGTTGCGTACTACTGTTCATGCTCACCTCGGATCTTCAGATCGATCGCCACAAAACTGTGCCAACATTGTCGTAACTCTCACCGATGGAGCTGATGTGTTGCTATGACGTGTTCTGGACCAGGAAACATTGCGCGGGTGTATTTGATTTGCTGGATTACACCTGTTTGGGAATAAAAGTGCTGCCCACTCACAGTCTTAGTTTCACTTTGTAGCTGCTGCAACCACACGAATGCATGTTGAAATATTTGCCGGACAAATGCAGCGATTTTACTAAGAATAGCTGCCTTCTTTTCATACAATGAACTATTGGTTGTTTCCATCTTGATGCAACAATGGAAAAAATGTCCCATTTTTTGTTCCTCTGGCAATGACAAGTCTCAAAAAAGCATCTTTTTAAAACTGATTTTATTGCACAACTTTAAATATTTGTAATTCCTAAGACATATTATACAGAATTCACTTATATTTGTGCGTAAATTGGACGAGTACAGTAGACTTTAAGGTAGATGTAGTAAACTCAATCCATGGTAACACAAAGCCCACCAGCTTCAGAACAGATAAGTCTCCACCTCCATCTCAAAGCACACCTGAACCAGATCTGCTAATTAAGCTGAATCACTGGCACCTAACAGGAAGTGCTTTAAATGAACACTCGAAGCAAAATCAGCCATATATGATTGGAAATGTCTATAGTGAATAAAATGTAATCATTAACAGTCTAAATCCTGGTTTATTTTTCACTATATTTAAAGAGACCATCCGTTAAGCTCCAGTCAAATACTGTCATCTAACACCACTTCATCATATGGCTTCCTCTTCTCCAGGGCCATGCAGAGGAAAACTGAGGGTTTGTGACTTAGTGCTGATTACAGTTAGTGGGTACTTACTGATAAGCCATGACAACACCTACAAATGAGCATATAGATGAGAGTAAATTCTATGTATACAATATCTGACAAGGGAATCAGGGTGGCAGAAATGATCAGCTTGTGAGACTTGTGCGTGTATGAGCTGTAACAAGGAATGTTCCATTTAACGGCATAAAGATGAACTTTGTTAAAACAGGTGTGCGATGTATAAAACAAGCATGAAATGTATCTAAATGTATAGGGTGTTTTAACAAAGAACAGCTTTTGATATTGAATGGTGTTGTAATGCTGGCCTGAGAACATGTCCACAAAAATAAATACAATATCAGTTAAACCATCACAGGGCTTTTTTTTTTTTTTTGGTTGTTGGAAGTAACCATTAGTTTCACCTTCACTCATATAATGTCTGACTCTGCCTGATCTCATCTGCAGGTCGGTCCTGTCATTGGTTAACTGTGGAATCAGTTGTTCTTCAAGTCATCTTGGGAGTTGCTACGGACTTCACTATCCTCGCAGTGTATCTCTTCATGGTCGCAACCCGTCACTCCAGGGGCAGCGCAGAGACCCCATGGCATTTTCCATCAATCCCCCTCTTCATCATCATCATCTGGGCCTCTTCTCAGTGAGGTTTGGGCACATGCCCGTCCACATAGAAGTTCCTGGTGACTTTGGGCAGTGTGAGCTCGATTCCATCCAGGTCTCGGGTGAGGGTGATCTGGCATCCCAGCCGGGAGTTCTCCTGAAGCATGGGCGCCATGTCCAGCATGTCATCCTCCCTAGAGAGCCAACATATCTGTCAGCATTTACAATGACCTCCCTTTCACCTCATCAAACATATTAGCTGAAAACTGAAATGGTTCAGGAAGATGTCATTTGTAGCAGACCTACCTCTCCTCAGGTTCTGGCAGTTTGTCAAAATGGTCAGCACTCACATAGACCTGACATGTTGAGCAAGCTAGAGATGCCTCACAGGCTCCTGGATGAAAAAGGAACATAGTTAATGAGCATTAATTGTCTTAACAACATGCTTCAATAAAACCTCAAAAATAACTTTAAGACCTCATTTAGAACAAATCAGGCATTGCAGAGGTGGACACAACTGGGAAAATATCATCGCTTGGTTTCTGAACTCGCCATGAAAGTGCCCAATTTCCAGCTTTATGCTTGGGAGAAACAGTTCCTCCAGAGAGGATTTCTCCATTCGTATCAAGTTTGGAGAGTATTTCTCTTCCCCTGCTGGTGCAGTCACCTGGCACCACAATGTTGTTAGAGGACGTAAGCAACATAAATGCATTATATGGTGGACCTCTGAATGTTTGTGCGTGGAGTCTGTCATGTCAGCCAGTGCTTATAAGACAATGTGAAAAGCTTCCATCATAAGTATCACAGACTTTGTTTATAGTGTAATTTATTCATTTTCTAAATGTAGTGCGAACAGCTTGAACTACAATAATACAGACCAGCCTGTCTGATTGCTGAGTTATGCGACTGACCACCGCAGCATGACATCAACCCCTTCAGTCCACACTGGTGCAGCCTAAACAGCTTACCAAGTAAAAATAATTCAGAGGGCTGGTGTTTTTCGCTGCAACACCTGCTTTGATCTAAAACAGGCCCATCTGTGTAAATGCTCACCTTCCAGGTCAATTCCATGCTTGTGCGCCAGATACAGGACGTTATCTCCCACCTTGGCCTTAACTGGGATCCTCTTACCAGACCGATCTATATACACCACGTTCACCCTGAACAGCAAAAAAGGTTAGAAATTATTTAGCTTTATTTACGTATTTCAGTTAATCTTGCAAGGTTTTGAAAATTTTCAAATCATCATTGGGCTGTTTTAAGGCTTGAAAAAGAATCACAAAAAATCTGCACATTGTTGCATAGTTTAAAAACATCTGAAGAAAAAAAACACTGACAAAAGAATCAGTTCTTCATTTCCTTTATATTTTTTCTGTCACTCTAGAGACGCAATGCATGTTTCTGTGTCAGGTGAAACTGTTCACCTACACACTGTTTATGCTGTATTAGTTTAAGAGCACAAAGCCCTTTCCATTGCTCACATTACATTTCTGGCTAACTGAATACTGCTACTTTTGATTGCTGCCATTTTCTAACAAATATAGGTTAACATAGTTTTTTTGTTATTTTAAGCATAAGGACAAAAAGCTAGTTTCCAACTCAAACACACAGAGAAGAGCAACAACTGTAATAGTTTGTTGTAAATGTAGAAAGCGCTTTAATATTTTGCTTCTCATTGAGTTCATTGCCTTGCTAAAAACACTTTGGACAAAATGACACTGAGATAAAACCAACAGCTCTGAAATTTATGGATGACCCACTCTGAGAAACAGCGACTACCAAATTAAGATGAAAAAAACTGTCAGAACTATCAAACTTTAATAATGTATACCCACTCAATGGGTTTTGTTTACAATTTGTCTCCTAAATGCAAACTGAATATGTAAGCTGTTGGTTTAGAGCACAACCGTTTCACTTTAAAGTAAAGAACTGGTTCAGTCCATGTTCAGGATGTGTTCAGTGTGCAAAAAATAAATAAATAAATAATGCATGTTCAGCATGACAATGCAAAAAATTGAAGAAACTTCCCCTGAATATCTGTTGTAGCCTCCTCTAACTTGGACTTGTGGTGCATCTGTTAGTAGGATTTGTGCATGAACACCGACTGGGAAAACCACATAAATCCAAAATAAAAGCACGTAGTGAACTTACACATCCTCCGGGTCCTCTGCATTGGAGCTGCCCTCCTCACTGTGGTAAAGACCTTCGAGAGAAGAAACAACAACTCTGTGTCTCTGCTGTCATTGGTAATATCAGACTGTGCCGGATGTGGACAATGTTTGACTTGTTGCACAAAGTTTCACCAGCCATACTGGGCATGCTGACTTTAAGTTACACAAGTGTTATTGAGCGGATTCTCGACTCTAATAACCTCTGATGTCCTTTCACCACCAGCCTCCAGACTTTGCCGGCACTAACAACAACATAAACTATAAACTCCGGAACAAAAAACAAAGATTTATTACGACTATTTATCAACAAACGGTCCAGAGAGAAGAACCAGCTTCTGATGGAGGCTAAAATGTGTTAGCAAGCTGCACCACTCACCTTTACTCGTCTGCAAGTTTCGGTTTATCGTCCGGAAGCTGTCAAATGAACCCCTCCTTTGGACATTAGCCGCGCCGCTCACACAGCTCTTTAACCTGTTGAGAGGACACGTGTTACAGTCCGGCATAACTCGAGAAAGTCTGAAAGTCAGCCCCATGCTCGACCGGACAGCAGCAGAGGCCGCCATGATTGTGTTTTTGTCACATGGCCGAAAGCGACCAATAGGAGAAGAGCACTGTGGCGATGACGTCTCAGCTGTGACGTACAGCTCTGACAGCAGAGGGCGCTGCTGCTTCTCACACTGCACAGGAAATACAGATCATAACAGGAGGATGATGTCAGATTTACTGAGGTTAAAACAAAACTCATGAACTTAAAGTAGTGAAAGTGCAAGTACTCATCAGGCAGATTGACCGCTGTCTGTGTTGCTTTGAATTTAGTCTCTTATTGGATCAATGGTATTGATAACCTCTATTAACATGTAATCCGTACCTTGTTGTGCGTAGCTGGTCAAGGTCGAGCAAATTTAAATTGCTCTGCATACTGTTTGGTATTTTAATCTCAAACGAAGCACAATATTTTCATCACAGTGTATTTTATTATTTCATGATGAATACATATACATAATTCATACATATGAGACAAAATAAAAAATACTTTGACAATAACACCCCTCCTCCATCCCAATCCCATTAACCCCTACAACATTCACAACAACACTAGTTGCATTCGAGATGAACGATCACCCTGTGCCAAAACAAAGCTAAAATAAACAAGGAAAAGGGAATATCAAGGTAATATTTTCTAAGATCATCGCCTGTTTTGTAAGTCTTAATCTGTAAAGTATATAGTACCTAAACACTCTGAACTTAAATGAAAATGCAAGTACCTCGGTTTTGTTTATCATTTGAGTGAATGTACTTTGTTACTCTCCAACCACAGGAGATTTATTAGGTAAATGAATGACAATCTACAAATGCATCAGAGAATATCAAACTCCAGACATCATTTATTTGCTTCTATCAGGGTGGAGGTTTTTATCTCCCTAGAAGTGGTAGCATAGAGGTCTTTTACTTCACCATCTTTAAAAAAAAAAGAAAAGAAAAAAGGCAGGGATAAAAAGTACTGGATTTAATTAAAAATTTCAGGCACTTGTACTTGAGTATTTCCATTTGCTGTTTCTTTTAATGTTATATATTTTTACTCAACTTCATTTATCTGATATATGATCACTTATGATGTACTGTAATAGACTGATCTATCCGACATCATATAGAATATTTGTAATTGGCTTTAAATTAATCAACTACACGTCTAAAACGCAGCTATAACTAACTATTTCAATGCATTATCGTAAGTTAATAACATTCCAATACAGTAAAACATACAACAATGTAACCATTTGAAAGGGGCCATTCAGCATAATGCATAACCTTTCTTACCTTATTTGCCCAAAATGCCACCGTTTCTGTGTGCAACACCACTGTCTTAAAATAAAAATCTCAGGTCTGTAACAGTTTGTCAGACGTAATGTAGGTGCTGACTACAAACAAAACTCATTACATCATAACAGTGTTATGTGTTGAAAACTTGTATGTTGAAGTAAACACTGTGTAACGCCGTGATCCTCCCCCCTCACTGAAGTTACATAGTGCAGAAACAAGTGATGGCTGAGACAGAGACACCATTCATCCTGTTACAAGACACTGTACCATCACAATTATTTTGAAGCTGTTATCTTAAGATTAAAAAAGTGAGATGATGTTGCTTTAAATACTATTTGAGTGCTCATTGGGAAATGTTATTTGGTCTGTGACCAGCTGTGAATAAGATAGGGCTCAATTCTTTCTCAAGATGGTTTGGTGATAAGTGAAGACAGTGTTGTTTTATTCATTGCTGTTTTTATTTTTTTGCTGCTTTTTTTTTTTTTTTTTTTTACTTTCTGACTACTGTGTCTAAACCACATTGCCTTTTTTAGGAACATTCACTGTCAGTATCAGAATATTTACTTCAGCTCCACTACATTTATCTCACTTTGCAGAGTCAGATTAGCTCCACCTCAACTAACATCACTAATACTTTTCTAATCTAATCTCTGATTATGCAAATGTAGTCTAATATCAATGCATATCTTTTACCTGTAACTGTCGTAGTTTTTCCACTGTGGTATTTCTGTTTTTTTCTTACTTCACCAAGCTCACTACTTTTGCTGCTGTTTCATCCCTGTTGCCGCTCTGACCAGTCTAAGCCTGTTAAAGTTTCTTCTCTGGTTAAGAAAAACAGGTTTTCCCACGGTTCAACAGAATCAAAATATAATATTTCATATGCTCATAAAGTCGCATTCAGTGTTAGGCTTTGCACTTGCCAGCATCGCACAGCACAATACAGTACATGTCCTGCCTTGTTTATGCGTGCTGCAGAGGAAGACAAACCTAGATAAGAAATCTGATGCACACTGGCTGCAGAAAGCTGAGACCACTGGTGTATGAAGACCGAGAAGTGATGTTATGACTAGAGGCATGTGAAGAGCTAAGGCTTTCTGTTTTTGTTCTCTCTCTCAGTCCTCGACATCTACTTAAAGAGAGAGGAAGTTATCTTAAAGAAAGAACTGAGCCTTTAAATATATAATCCTCTGACAGAGTAGTAAACTCCCCCGGAGGAGCGCTGTGTTGATATTTGAGATGTGATTTATAGACTTTAGTGACTCTATAATGACTGATGATCTCATCCACAGGGATAACACTATTCTTGTCTTATCTTTCCTTCAGTGTCTCACAATGATCTGGGGGAAATCCACTCTAAAGCTGGTTTTTAAGATATATACTCAACCCCCATCTGGATTTGGCTCCAGAGGTTCCCTGCATGGCCATAAAAAGTAAATGAGGCACTCTCATGCCTACTTTTTTATTTTATAGGGAGAGCTGGGAGTCACCTCCCTGGCATACGGATTATTACACTTTATATACTCTATACACATAATGAAACACCATTACACTTTCATGTAATCTCCCACAAACACACCTGCACAAGATTACTGCCCAGAGACCATTTACCTGTGAAGTCTGTGAATTTACAGCTCTTAGTATATCATTGGGCCCTGTTGTCCTCAGGTCCTGCAGGTGTGTGTGTGTGTGTGTGTGTGTGTGTGTGTGTGTGTGTGTGTGTGTGTGCAGAGGTGTGGTCGGTGGAGGTTCATACACTTGACTTGGGTATGAAGTGGCCCCTAGCTGTTCCTTCAGTTTACATTCCACTCACTCCCTGATGACTATCCAGTACAATAACTCACAAACCCCAGCAGACTTCCTTCACACAGTCACACTGAAACACTTAAACGAGACACTTCTTCACAGACACTTTTCTAACATATGTCGGCCAGCAGCAACAGCCTGTGTGGACATTTTGGGCAGTGATTTAGTGATCTGCCCGGATCTCCCCGGATCTCCCTAGAGGACACCATGTGTATGTGCACAGCCTATGTTTCCACTGGCAGATGGAGCATGGAAAAACACAACATTTCCCAGCATTGCTCTTGGGGCCATACAATCACTCCCATCAGCACTCCCAGTATTGTTTATTATTTATCAAACTCTTCCCACCTTGAAAATCACAACAGAATTGCCTAGGTGGGAAGTAACGTGGTACAAACACTTTGTTACTGTACTGAAGTAGATTTTTCAGGTATCTGTATTTTACTTGAGTATTTGTTTTTCTTACAAATATTCACTTTTAATTTCTTAACAAAATGATCTGGACTTTCTATGTCTTACATGTTCAAACCTTTAGTTTTAATGCGTTTGAGTGAAATTATTGTTCTCATTTTGCATGCCACCTTTCCAGCATCACAAGACTGATTTCAACCTGTCAGTGCAAATCAAGCACGGCAGACATAGCAAGACGAAATGATGTAAAAGACAGAAACAGAAAACGAGGGAGACTCAAATGGGAAGAAATGTTGTGTAAGTGTCTCATATCTGCCTCAATTTTCTAATTGTCTCAATTTTTCTGCTGCTCAGGACACTTTACCAACCCAATATGTGAGTATCTGACATCCTGGGAATGAGATTTGCCAATCAACTATCTTTGTGGTGAGTTTACGAACAGCTCAGACAAATCCTACTGACTCTACCTTTAAGTTTAATAGTCTTTGAATTTGAATATCAATACTATATGACATGAGGTTCAGTCAACTTTGCACAGAAATGGTAGGTAGAAAAGTCCTACAAAGGGATACTTTTCACTTTTATACTTACAGAGAGTACTTTCTTACTTTAACTGCAGTAAAGAAGTTAGATCAGTACTTCTACTTCTCCAGGGTCTAGATACACAAGTATATTTACTTCTAATTGAGAAAAAAATGTGTGTACCTTTGCCACCTCTGAAGCAGAAGTCTTATATTTGAAAAAGTGGCCAACTGGAATCTGAAAAAGGTGGATTTACACTTCTTCTACATGATGAACTTGGTGATTTTCCATTTCTTAGTTTTTGACCACAAATCCTATGAAATTATCTAAACCATCAATGGAATAAAAATGGAAACTGAGTTTTGTACACATACTCTGAAATTCTAAATAGTCTCAAGAAAAAGTTGGTATTCATTCATGTCCGAGTAACTTCTGCCAGAAAACTGCAGTGATCAGCAGTTTGAGGAAATTATTTTATTATTTCTTAAAAAATGGAACTATAAACTGTATTTGGGAACAGCTATTAAGGAACAACAGGGCGTTAGGGTCAAAAGCCACGGACCAGAAATGGAAGTTGGAAATTACTTAGCGAGGAACTGATAAAATTGCTGGTGGTGATATTTACAATGGGTTATTTATTGGAAATGTAAGGAAAGTATAGAATAAAACCAACCTTATTCTTTGATTTTATCTCTTTTCTGGTATTTGAAAAGGTTTGTAAGGCAAAGAAATATCCAAAGTTGGAGCTGCAAAGTATTTTAAAGCGTGTCAGTGTATGTGAGTATGATTACTCTTGCATGCTTACACTGTCTGTATGCATATTCTAGTTCCCCCTTTCAATGTTATTTCTGGCTTTACTGTAAGAACAGTCATGGTGATCTATATTAGGCTACCTGGTTGAAGGTCAGAAGCTGTCTCATTTTAATTCTCCTGTTTTATTGCCCTCCTTTAGGAACAGCCTGTTCAGGGTTGAGCAACACTGCCTTTAAAAAGCTGACTTGAACAATGCAGTTATACAATTAACACCCCAAACTTAAATTTTGTGTGGTTTTTTTTGTTCCCAGCTTGATAATACAAAAGGCAACTACAAGGAACTACAATTTGTGATCATATTGGAGGCCCCTGTGGCTAGCACCTTATTTATAACCACAGCTGTTTGCAGGATGCTTATTGGCGATGCATCAATTTGTGGTTATTAAGATTAATAACTTTAATATTACTTTTGATTTACCACCAAAATTGTGTCAGTTAACGTTTCTGCACATCACTGATTTGTACATACATATGGCTTCGTACAAATGTTTTGACATTTCTACAAAATGTGTCATATCACAATCATATTACATGTTTATGAGCTGACTTTCATGTTGAGAGGTGAATGAGACTGTGTTGGAGTTACAGGCAAGAAGGCTGCCAAGCGACCGTTTGTAAGACCAAAGTTTGTAAGTGTGACACTAGAGGTGTCACAACCTACTGATATTGCTGATACCTGTGATATTGAATTATAAAATATTGTGTAGTAATGTGAAAAAAAAGGAATTTAAAGTTTCTACATGTTCAAATTGAGTTGCTCCCTCAACTTCATGGGCTGACCTCATTGCTTGCAGTGGTGATTGGTCCACTTGGTCTGGCTGCCCTGTTGGAGGATGCCATGTCCAGTGATCGTCTCAGGGTCTGCTGCACTCAACACAATCCCTGCACTTCCTCTTCGGAGGTGAGATGAGTGTATTTCTGTCGAAGACTGCCAAAGCTGTCTGGGCTCCCTACCCCAGGTTAACCCCATTTTCTGCCTCAGTATCAGCCATAACCACAAAACATATTATCAAAAATAAGATTCCCTGAAGCAAAATCTCCTCCTGGCTGTGCTTAATTTGAACTGTCAATAATATCTTTGTAAAACTTTGCCGGGGAAAATGTAAACATAGGCTTTTCCGATCTGCTTGTCGTAATTGTTTAATCTGGTTTAACTGGAAATACCCATTGACAGGCATTAAAAATGTAGAACACCGCCAATCTTTCCACTGATGGACAAAGATTGTTTCATAGCAAGTTAGAAGTTCCTTGTAGAAGTTTTTATGACACACGATTCAGCAAACTTCACAGCTAGCATGCTGCTGTGACCTCAAAGAGAATGCATTGACAGCAGGACAAGTCTGAACTTCTGTTCACAGATTTCCATTTAATCTTATCACCATCTCATCATCGCCTTCGTGTATGTAACCATTGTATGTGTGCACATGAACGTACCTGCAGGTTTGCATATGAGCAGCGTTGTGCAAGCAGTGTCGTGACGCCCCTTCTCTCAGATGAGTCACACAAACATCGGAGAGTAACTAATTAGAAACAGGTAAGAGAGAAAAGAGTGCCCCTATGCCCGATCATGTTTCATGTGTGTGGGAATGCCTGTTCCTGAGCGAGACAAAAGGGGAAACTTACCGTCAGTGTGAGTAAACACAGCAGCCTGGGAGCTGGCACTGTTACAGGGCAAACAGCGTCTTAGTCAAACTCCTGTGATGTTAATGTGTCTGGGACACTTTCTCCACTGTGTGTCACACATTTAATGGTACCAGCGTTTTAGGAGTCTCCCTGGGGCTCAAGGTTGTGTTGAGTAGTTAGTAATTAATTACCTTTTTCACACACAGCACTAACAACTGCACAGCGGCCAGCGGTGATAGTGTTTGTTTAAGCTTGAGGTCTGGATTTGGTTTAGTGGTTTTACTGGTTTCAGTCTGTGGTCTGAGGGACTACCGTCTGGCCCGTGACAGACAGCGCTGACCACTGACTGTTGACCTTTGACACCAGATAAAGAAAGGCTGCAGAGAGAGGTCAAAGACTTGGGAGGTCATGGAGGTGCAACCAATCATGTCAACAAATCCAAACACACCAAGGAAGTTATAGGTTCATTCCAATCATGTTGTTTTTTAAAGCTCAATTTGGCGAAAGGCTTCCGGAATGTAGATCCGATTTTAACAACATTTACATAACATGAAGAGAGGGAAGATTGTGTATGCTGGGTTTTCTCACATTTAAACAACAGGACTAAAGCAACAATACTTAAGTCCTTCTCACAACACTTTCTGAGAACCTTCAACTATCTGTGGCCATTTGTTTCTACTGCTGACAAGAACATTTAGGCAACAAAAAGGCAAATTAATTCCTACAATTTACGAGAAATTCAAGGCACCCTCCTTCTAGAAATTTTTTTAAATGTCCTTTCTTGTGGGGGCATGGACATGGCCAAAGAGACGAAAGTCAAGGAGAAGAAGAAGAATCTTTATTTATCATATGCAATCGTACATTTACAATGTAGTGAAACTGCTTCTGTGCATTTAACTCATCCTGAAGCAGTGGCCAGCTAATGTACAGCGCCTAGGGACATACTCCAGATCCAAGCCTGCACCTTGGTCAAAGGCATTGACCGGAAAATTTGTGTGTGCATGATTTCATGGTAGAGAAACCCATGCAAGCACAGGGAGAACATGTGGACTCCACATAGAAAGGCCCTGCCCCAACCAAGAATCAGACCCAGGACAGTGCTCATGATTACGCCACCATCACAACAAGAAAGTGCTTAGGAGTACTGTTGTGATTTTTATGTCGACAAGCTGACAAGTTACTCTAATGAATTCAGTTTGAGTCCAGGACGTGCTCTTACCCTATCATTGTTTGATTTATACAGGCTAAATAATTTGCTAACACAGCAGCACAGTGCTCAAGAACAGCTGTTGAATGGATCTTGTGCTGAGATTGCCTTGCCAACTTAAGGAGGTCATAATATGATTTTTGTGTTTTTCCTTTCCTTTATTTTGTTATGCAGCATTTTTATGCATGTAAAAGGTCTGCAAAGTGAAAAAGCTCGAAGTCCACGCCAAAGGTGCAGTAGTTCCTCTCTCCCACAGAAAACACTGCTCCTGCACCACCTGAAACAGCTGGTTTTAAATCGAGCCTTAACTTCCGTAACTTTTGTGTGTCACTATGTAACATTTGTTTTATAAATTACATTTTTATATTATTCATTATAAAATATATACACTCCAGTCATTCAGCAGACATATAGTTGCTACTACTGTAGCGGTGTTATTTTGGTTCACACTACCTTGTTCTGCATGACCCACCCTACTCTCCCTCTGAGTGGCTTCATCCAGCCCGTTAAGTAATGTGCATATGTAACACCCACCAAAAATTCAACACAGATGAGATGTCTCACAACCTATTCTACAAGGACCTTAATAAAAGTATGAACCTGAAAATTAGCATAATATGACCTTTTTAATATTAAGCTAAAGGATAAGGCTAGTGCTGTATTTTTCTTTTTGTCAATAAATCTTGTTAGAAAAACAAAAACAACAATATGTTCTTGACTATTCAATACTTGATAATAATTAGAGCTGACCAATTAATTGGAGCCGACCTGCCCTCCATACAGGACTCCAGGGTCAGGAAACAGACGAGTAATGTCTCTGCTGACTTCTCACACCCCAGACACAAACTCTTCAAGCTCTTCCCCTCCGGTAGGCCTTACAGAGCCCTGTACGCCACAATGACCAGACAGAGAGAGTTTCTTCCTCCAGGCTGTCACACTTAACAGTCAAAGTGTCAGAAAAAAAACACTGTGCAGTGACTCCTGAAACTGTTTTTAATGTAAATGCTGTTTGGAAGGTAAATACTGCTGAAAATTCTGCACTCCTCACAATCAGACTTTTTTCCTCTTCTTCTTCCTCTGTACATGTTAGTCTTTATTTTTCACTTATTCATTTTTGTTTTTTTAGATCTAATGTTTAAAAACTGTTCCCTGTACATTGAGAGCATATATAAGCAGAGTCAAATCCAATGTTTGTGTACACATACTTGGCCAATAAAGCTGATAATGATACGGATTTGCCACTGTTTGATCTGTTTGTCCAGTTGCTGTCCTTGCTCCTAGCTAGCTGTATGTTGATTTCTGTCTAAGTACACTGACGGCAATATAAAACTGTTGTGAAATTCCTTGTGTGTGGCTGCATACTTGGCCTTTTCTGATTCTAGTAATCCAAACATAGAACGTCACCAGTTTTATATCTTAAATGCCACTGGCTCCTCAGACGCTGCGTTCTCAAAATATGATGTCCCTTTCATTTCCTTTCCCTTTCCAATTATACACCTACCTGTCAATCACTCAATGGTTACCAGGGGCACGTCAGCAATCCTGAACTGAGATCATCATGTGAACCAACCAGAGGCGTTCTTCTGTTGTCATGGCAGCAGAGTGATTGATAGGTGTCCTTGGGGAAGGAGAGCAACTCCAGGGCCTTTGCTCTGATGTGCTGACAGCAGGTAAAGATCACATTCACTGGGGCAAAGAGTGCGTGTTTGTGTGTTCACGTGTGTGTGTGTGACACAAAGAGCGAAGACAGAGAGAGTGAGAGAGAGAGAGAGAGAGAGAGGTCAATACACTATGTGAATAAACTTAAAACATCTGCATGTATATGCATGTTTGCATGTGCAAATGCGTATTCATTTTTCTGCCTGACGACTTGCCGGCATGTGTGCGTGCATGTGTGTGTGCGCATATGTGTGTGTGTGTGTGTGTGTGTGTGTGTGTGTGTGTGTGTGTGTGTGTGTGTGTTTCATGGAGTTGATTTACGGCTCCAACAGTGACTGTAATTGACCCTCCGTGATCTAGACCTGGCCTCTGTGAAACATTTAGTCCCGACCGGAGTACGATGTCTCTCTGGGGACTGAGAGGTGTTAACTCCATGACAAGCTGGACTCTGTTTCCCTCCACATGAGACAACTTTTCATTGTGGCTATAAATTGTCTTTATTTCAACAGTGTTTTTTAAAATGAGTGGTTATCCTTAAGAAAATGACGTGTGTGCTCACAGTAGTTTGTTATTACATTTAGAGGAAATTTTCATTCAAACAAAGGTGTTTAAAGTTGCGGGTGTGTGCCAGTGTGTACACACACTCCACTTAGCCCTGGCTAATGAAGAATATGTTTGAGCACTTTGCAAACTGTCAGGATACATTGGGCCTCATTCATGAACCGTTCTTACGAACAAATTTGTTCTTAAGTCCCACTTCCGAAGATTTTACGAAGATTGTGGCATTCATGAATTTTTTCTTATCTAGGATTTTTTCTTAGGCAAGAACAAATCCTACAAACACTCAGGAGTACTCTTACGCACATTTCAGTGCCGAAATGTTGGCATGGTTGTGTTTTCTTCTCTTGTGTAGTTCAATAAAATGCAATATTACAGTAATAATTATGTCATATTTATTCATTTATTTATTCATTTCATATTTTTGGTAATTTACAAAGAATTTAAATTCTAAAATAAATTAAATGTGCCAATGATTTAAGATAAATCAAGTAAATTGGAAACATGCCATCAATTAGCAACCCCCCCACCATATTTATACGTGGCATTTCTCCATCCAAGGCCCGCAAAACAATGGCATATACATTGCTCCTGCGGCTTTCATTAATGTAAGAACACAGCTGCGAACAATTCTGAGGCTTACTAACGCGTTGGTGAATCTGACGTAGGGTTTTCTTAAGGAACCTCTTAAGAACAACTTAAGAAAGAATCTAAGAAGATTCTTAAGAAGATATTGGTGAATGAGGCCCATTGTTTTTAAGACAAAGGGGTATTAAAGGAAAATTCAAAGCCAATAGAAAGTCAGGTTTCAAGTTTTGTAGTTCACAAAACATTTCTGGAGCTTTGCAGCAAAACAACTGAAGTAGATTTGAATTTGATATAAAACCTTAAAAGAAAAAGAAAATCCCTCCATACAGTGCATCTGGCATAAATCCAAGTGATTTAAAAAGACATTTTCAAATGCCCCCACTAAAGATGAGGTGCTTTTAGCTTATCAGCTTAGATTTCAGCTGAAAAGTGATGGATGAACTGTAGGGAGCTGTTTAATGTACTTTTTCTACCCACCATTTAAGTCCCCATCTGCATCAGTTGTTATGGAGAATGCCACAACACTGTTTTGCTGTGAGGTTCCAGAAAATGTTTGTGGACTAAGAAACCTTACCTGACTTTCCGTTGGCATGGGAGTGAGTAGATAATGCCACATTTTCCTTTATTAGGTGTTCTTTTCCTTTAAGTTAGGCCCAAATAGTGCAGAGAGTGAAACAAAAGATTGAGTAAAACAGTGTACTTTAGGAATTTATACTCTAATTTAGTCAGAAGTTGATTCCCTTTCAACTTCTAAATGAAGTTTTGCTTTCCTGCCTTTAAAGGCAGTACGATTCTGTATTCAAAAAATAATTAAACTTGCAGAAGACAAAAAAACACTCTATGTATGGCATCAGGGTTGACATGCTCCTGACTTTCTGACTATTTTAAGTTGTTGCTAAATTTGAGGTTGATGCCTTTGCTACTTCTAGGAAAATCGTCACCCTGGTATTGGACACGTCAAAATTCAGTTCATCCACTCTGCTTTTCCTGGCGTATTTCCACCCTGTTTCTCTTCCTCCTCCTGCACGTTCTCCACCGAACACCCATCCCTCATCTTCTTCGGGACCAAAACAAAACACAAGCACATCTTTCTTTTCTAATGATTTAGACGGATGATTCCACAGTATAGCCAGACTAAACAGTGTTATCGGTGCTGCTTGCCGACTGAAATGGCCAAGACAGCATGGAAACCTATTTCTTGTGTGTGTCTCAAATATTGCTTTATTGGTTTCCATTACATGGCGGTAGCCAACAGTGTGTGTGCATATTAACTGCCCCAGTTTTCTCTTCCTAGACTTTGTGACAGCAGCTCTGAGGTTGTAAAATTATTTATCTGTGTCTTCAAAAGGCAACATGGACCTCTGGAACACATTAAAATCCATTGGAAAAATAATTCATGTTCGATTATCTAATTTGAATGATGTAAAGTAACCAGTTTATGTTGTTTTTCAAAGGGTATAATGCCGTATGTGTATCTGTTAGTTGATGCATTTTTCTTTACGCGCTCGCCAGTGTGTGTGTTCGTCTGTGTGTGCATGTGTTGTACATGTTGTACATGTTGGTCGTCTCCTGTCTGGGATCTCTTATTATTTGGAGCTCGGGGCTTTCAGCTTTTGGTGCACAGCAGGGATGATAAGAGACAACTCAGGAGGCCAGTGGTGTGTAGGCCAGACTTGGATGGGTATCTTTTCATAATCAGTGGTGGAAGAAGTATTCAGATCCTTTACTTAAGTAAAAGTGACTTCTGTCTAAAGCAGGAAAGAATCCTAATTTGACCTATAAACCCTGATCACAGTGCTATGAAAAGGCAAAGTAAAACACTGTAATGTTAATGCGTTGTCAGGTTTTGTTATTGAACAATCTAATCCAAAAAAGTGCGAACTGGCTATGACACAACATGGTTTTCCATCGGGTGACTGTCCGTCGGTTCACTTGTGTTTTACCTCGGCTTCTATTACACACCTTCTTCTTCCTCCTTCAGCTGGTTTCTTTAACTTTTGCAGTGTAGAGTTTCCAGAGTTATTCCAGCTGTTACCTGGGGATAGTGACAGGTCAAAAAAACAATGCCGGTAAAACAGATAAAAAATAAATCCAGCACACCAACTAGTACAGTAAAAGTGAGTAGGATAAGTATTAACCTACAGAATGATAAGTTAAAGCAAAAAAAGTCATCGCTCACCAGTTTCAATATTAAGGGGTTTTCAGCAATAAGTATGAAAAGTCTTCATTCTGCAGTCAAATAGTGCTGGAGCTTTAATATTACTGCTGCATTAATGTGTATGTTGCATTTTACTGCTGTAGATGTTTCAGGTTGAGCTTATTGAACTACTTCAAATACTGTTGGGTAGTTAAATCCACAGCAATGCATCATATTCTATGAGATCATCATATGTTTGTATCTCTAAAAAGTCAAGTTTTCTGTTTCCACCTTTTTTCCTTGGTCGTCCCAGAAGGTTTCTAAAACGTTTATTTAGCTGAAGAAGTAGAAGGATTTTCTAAACCTATAAACCCTTTAATCCTTCACATTCATGTTAGAAATCACCCAAATTTAGAGATACATGGGTTTTGGAGGGTTGTGAAAAAATGGAATCGGAAAAGTAACTGGTAACTAAAGCTGGCAGATCCGTGTAATGGGGTAAAAAATACATTTGCCTCTGAAAGGAGAAGTATAAATCTGCTTCAAATGGAAACACTTAAGTAAAGTACAAGAAGAAGCTTAAATGTGTACCTTTGTATGGTACTTGAGTAAACATACACCACTGTCCATGACTGTTCACAATGTCAAACAGGCATGCAGTCCAGAAATAACTGGTCTACAGTTTAATCTAGCCCCGAATGTGACACTGTGAAAACAAACACGCACACGACTGTACTGATGATATGAACTCTCCGAGCAGTTTTCACTTAAATTACTTATCCGTTGCTACAGTTTTCCGAATGAAAATTCCTGACAACTTTCTGTGGATGATCCAAAAAAATGGGGAACCGACTCTGGAAAGAAACGTTGCTGTTGAAATCTCAAAATGCCACTTCAAGGCTGCGAGCGCCACTAATTCACTTCCATGCATCTGAGGAGAAAAACTGGCAGCAAACACCGAGGCAGATCCCGAAGTCGCAAATCAGTCCAAAATCATACCACAACACTTTAGTGAGAAAATTTGGTTTGTAATTTGGGTGAACCAGAATTGACCCTTTAAGAGGTGATGTGAAGTCTCAACCTAAATCATTTCTGACAGCCTAATATGGGGAAATTCCTATACATAATGTATTTTGTGTCGACGTGCACCTAATTCACATGATGTACGCAGGTCGTCTCAGCTCTAAAATAGTTTCTCCTCTCATTGATTGTCTAAATGTGATGAATTTATTTCTAAATCCTGTGCTTTAAGGTCTAAAAAAACTACTGAAAGACAATAAAAGCATCAGTCTGCAATGGTTTGTAGAATCCCAACATGTGTAAAATCATTTGTTTTATGTTCTGCGTGCAAACAACTCCTCCTCAAATTTGTTTTGCAGCCTTGAAATAAAAACTGTGGTGGCAGAGCTCGAGCGCGCTGCGGAGGATTTTGTCTTCTGCTCTTCAGATTTAATCTAGGTCTCTCTCTGATGTTGGTGTTTGCATCGAAAGCTCTGCTGCGGTTGAAGACATGTGAGAAGATTAGTCTCTCCAAGCTGTAAGAGAGCTGTGATGATTTAAGATTTAAGCAACGCTTAAGCAAACTCAAACAAAGCCCTCATTCTTTTTTAACATCTCGGGGGTTTGTGCAGCCGGCTGGAGGAGGATTAAGATGGGACAGATTTATGGGGAAATGGATCAGAGAGCGTGCAAGAGAAGAGGAGACGAGGGGAGGCTCAACTGGGTCAAATCAAACTCCGGAAAAGTCATCAAGTTCAAATTGGCACCAAAGTCTCATTACATTGTGCTTTCGGGCCAGACGTGTCCAGTGAAAAAGAGATATTATATTACATGAGGTGAGAGCCAGAGAACAGCCAAAGCTTTCTTTCATCTGAGATGATAATTTGTTAAGCAAATGAACATTACACAGGCTGTCATAGTGGTAAGAATGTGCCCTTTCGGTGGAAATGATTAATGGTCTGCATGGATTTAATTATGGAAATTATAACAGACACACACACATGCACAGCACACGCATCTACCGTCCACCGAACATACCGACACTTTCTCTCCAACCTTTCATGTGATGCAATTCTTCAAACTGACTTCACTTTATCTCCTGCCGCTGGTCGTGTTGCACCCCTTCCCCTTTGTGTCCACACACACACACACAAACACACACACACACACACACACACACACACACACACACACACACACACACTTTAACACAAGGTCAGGGAGGTGATGATAAAGAATTGGCAGGTGGCAGTTGAACGGTCTGGTGTGGTTGTTCCTGGAAAAGCGGCAGCTGTCAGCGGCGTCGCCTCAGCCAGGGATGGTGTATCTGCGCCGGGCATCGCAGCAGCTCCTGTCACTGCCCTGTGTGAGTTATTACTCCGGGGTTTCCTGCTGACACGGTCGCAGATATGCACAAAAAGGGCACACAGACACAAGTGCTGTCAAACCTATGATGTATACATACACTTAACGCACGGAACCAGGAGGCACTTTAAGTCATGTGTGCTTTTTGATCACCTCTTTATCATCTTATAGAGAAGACACTATCTTTAGGTTCCCTTCACTAAAAAAGTTGAGCCAAATCCAGACACCTCAGGAGGTGACGTGGTGTGGACAGGTGTGTCGAGCCGGTGCATATTGCAGGTTTAGTCATACGCATTCCAAGACACGAACACTCGCCCACGCAGCAAACATCTAACAGAGTACCCAGACGTAGACAGACAGAGCAATGACAAACCCACTGCCACACACACATATACACATAAATATAAAGAGGGTCCTTTAATTATCCCTATACACTTACCTCATCCTTTCTCTAGAGTCTAGAAGGCAGCACCTGGTCACATTACTTCATAGAAACTAAAATAAATCTGTACACACACACACACACACACACACACACGTAAACATCAATCAGATGCTGGTCAGGTCAAGTCTTGTCAGTTTATTTATAGATCACATTTGACAACAGCTGCTGAAAAAAGCAGATAATTAAACATAATACACAGATAAGTAAACGGTGAGCTTTAACAGACGATATTGTAAATGCAGACAAACAACGAGATGAGATTCATCAAATGAAAAAAATAAATGAGTAAGACGATGACTGTATCTTTACTGGAAGCTCAGCCACAGACAGCGTCTGCCAGATCTACAATCACACAGTCATTTGACCAACATCCATTTAGTAATCTGCTTTTTAATTAAAGTTGATGCCACACATGGGGTTTCTCATGGTCGGGGCTCTGTGGATGGAAGGGGAGGGGCGTAAGCTACACATTCCACTGACATGAAAGAAACACAATTTGGACAAGTCTGATAGTGAGCCACCAGCGTGTGGAAATCCCCTTCATGGAAAGAATTCATTTCACTTTCCTGGAGGCATTTCCTCACCTCAGGAACTACAGCTTCTCAGTTAGCTGCAGGTTTGAGGAGTTAAAAGTTAACAGATGAGTCCTGAATATAACTCTCATTTATGCATCACTATCTAATTTTTTTAATTTTTCATGTTCTTTTTTTCTTTTGGCAAATAATCATTTATCTATTTTCCTTATTTTACCAGAGTAACATTTCCCATTTTCCTCACCACATTTCCAGTTTTCCTGTTGGGTCCATTGGCTTTTGTGTGAGTAAAATCTGCAGAGAAATGACAGGAATGTGTTCCTAGCTAGCCAAACCATGGACACATAATGAGAAGTGGTCACGGTGTCTGAGGAGGGGCCACGTTCATTCCTATGAAAGCTGCTCATTGGTGCATGAAGCCTCCAAAGTTCGACGCCTGGGTATGAAGTTATATTCCACATAGCTTCCACATCGTGTTGCCCATAGACCAATTCGCGTTACAGCCACTTAACTTCTGGTCTAGACATCTCCTCACTTGACTAAATCATGCAGCTCGTCTAGACTTTACAAATGTTATCAGACCAAAAGGATCAAATTCTGATTGTGAAACAAATCACTAAACTATTTTTATTCTTCCACAATGTAAGCTTGTCTCCTGTGCATCATGTGACATTGTAATAACACTGTCGAGCTAATGAGTGGAATTGGCGAAGCAGCTTCCTCGGGGCTTGAGCCCGACTGAATACACTGTTCGCTAAACACACTAACGAACAGCTTTTTCGGCTACCCACCCAGCTATGGCTAACTGTTATCAGAACACATTGGACAGTTATACACTGTGTGGGCCCAGTCTCACGCCAAAGTGTGTATTACACTGACGGTTTGCCTCGCCTCCGAGCAAAGTTATCTTTTCTTAAACTTAACGAAGTAGTTTTGGCGACATTGCATGTTTGTTATTGCTCACGTGAAAATGGAATTAGACCTTCTTGTCTTCACAGACAGGCGAAGCCAAACATGACAGTGACAAGCTGACAATTTCACGGTTTGGCATGATGACGTGTTTCTGTTTTGTCCACTGATGTAGGGTCACATTCTTCAGCTGGCCTGCTAACAGTAGCAAAGTTACTTAGATAGCAACAAATTAACACAGGCCTCTGTCTTCATTATCTTCATATTGATGTGCATTCAGCCACTAAATGCTCCATTCCATCTCCCTCCTTCCACTGCACTCACATCACAACGCTACTGTTGTTTGAATTATCTGCCCCCTCAGACTGCTGGTGCTGACGAAACAGAAATACAACATGATACCAACAGTGTTATACTATTGTCTCACAAATTTTGTTAGAAGCTGGAACCAACTGTCAGAATCGTTACACAGAGATGAACATAGCAATCATTTTGGAGCCGACAAACATTTTTTAATTATTGATTCACAATCATGGTAATGTTTTGAATGAAAAGTGACTTTTACTCTGCACCTTTTCTTCAAGCCATGTAGATGTTTGTTTTTAGTCTGTAAAAACATTATCAGGTCATAAATATGACATTTTAATATAGCCTATTAAATATTATTTATTCATGTGTTCAGGTATATTTTTGACTTCGTGCTCCATGCAGGCCACGTTCGTATTCGTTGGAAACGTGATTTTGTTTCACCCATAGCGCTAAAAGGAGAGACATTTGGCCCAGCAGCATGCCGTCTTGGATCATGTTTCCTGCTTGTTGGCACCTTGCCACCTTAAACTCTCCCTCCTGACCTATCCTGCGATGCAAAAGCCAAAATGTCAGTGGCACACAGAGGATGGTGGGCTGTCAATCACGCTCATCCAGCGCAGCGTGAAGAGCCTCCACCAGATGTCTTTTGTGAAAGCAGCGTTTTTCATGAAGCTTTTCTTGCTGATGTAAGTTTTTCCCCTCGCTGAAAATGAATAGTTTGTGCCTTTTGGTTTGGGTTGCCTCTATCCGAGAGGTCGTCTTTGCCATCTGTGTACAATATGCAGACATGCTTGATGAGGAGCCACAATACCAGGCGTGCAAGCAGAAGCAGCAGGCCGATGAAAAACATGATGTGTCCTTTTAGCAGGTTCCTTCTGTGAACTGCTTGTACAACAGCTACAATAAAAAGTCCATGTGCGAGAAGCGGAGGTGAAATTCTTCTCTCAACTCTTCTTAATGATTCACATGAAACCGCAGAACGGGAGGACATGCCAGTTACGCAGACTGCACTCCCACATGACTCTATGACTCCCACCGTGCCAATAATTACTCTTGTTCTCATCCCAACTCCCTCTTCCAGCATGTGTTTCATGTTGCCATGTTGAAAGGCCTTCAGTGGAAAGCCCCATGTAAGGAGGAGGACATCGTCATAAACAAGTTGTGTTCAAACACTGGTATCTCTTTCTGTTTTCTCTCCCTGTCCTTCTTTCTTCTCCTCCTCACACTTGATGAATGGAGTGTGGCGCTGTGCCCGTCAACCCCCAGACCCATCTTTAGGACCGTATTAAAACAGATACCATCTAGGACTCCATAAGAACATCGTCCATCACCATTATCAACAAAGACCTCCTTCATCTACATCCACAGGGGTCCATCTGTCCTCCCACACTCTGGTTGTAAACTGTTGTGAGTCTATGTGCCCCCCCCCCCAAAGCACTCCTGCTCCTTATCTATCCCCTGCAGGTTTCCATTTACTATCTGCAGATCTCTGTCGTGTCAAACTCAAACTGGCAAACACTCAGGAACAAGGAGGAATTTTCTGGACCATTAATGCCGAGCTGCTTTCAAACTCAGTTGAAGATTCGAAAAGGAAATGGAGAATTTGGAGTATCAATGTGTGTGTTATTGTTATGGCGAGCGTCTGTGTGAATGCTTTCGTGTGTGTTCTGTCTGTGTGAGGTAAATCACTCCATCCCTGGGTAGAAAGCAGGGCGGGCCGCACCCACAGACCAAACTCTCATCTGGCTGGCTCACACTCTCAACAGGGTACAGGCCAGTTGGAGTCCATACATCATGGCTTCCTGTGTTTTCTCTCAAACCAACCTTCCCTCATTGTTTCTCTCTGACATGTGCTTTGGCAATTCCCCCCTCCATTTAAAAAAACGTGAACGCCCAGTCCCGAGAAAGGGAGTGGAGGAAGGAAGGAGAGAGGAAGAAAAAAGAAAGGGGGGAGTGCGAGAAAGAGAAAAATGGAGAGAGAGAGTGGGCCTCAATTTCTGTGACGCCTCGCACCCGCTAACCCCCGAAACCCACAAAGAATGAGGTTGGAGGAGCGAGCAAGGAAGGGATGGAGGAGAGGGGCTTATGAAAACGGCCGTGGATGAAGGCAATCTTTAATAAGGAGAAAGCCTTGGGTTTCTGCGGTGGCTGGTAATGGCTCCAGTTGTCTAGGAGGACGACTGAACAACACAGTTTGTTTATCCAGAGGAGTGGGAATTGGTAGCTTTACGGCTCGCATCGTTAGGATCTATGACTTCAGCATGGATTGGCTCACTGGATATTTTCTCACAGAAACACTCAATTATCCACCACACAGATTTAGAGACATCTTTGCTTTTGGTTCTCTAATTGCCAGAGGGGGGACAAGATACGCATTCTTTTGCTCCGTGTCAAAATGCGTTGTAATGGCCCGCCCACACCAGAAAGTGAAGTTACGGCTAGGTCTTAGATAGGGGCCTGGACCTCTTGTTAGCCTGAAACAACTGCTTAGGATTGTGGCATACATGGCTGCTGAATGGCAAGACCTGTATAGAAAGACTTCAGCAAAGCACATGGTCAATAGCGACATTAGCTAGAACTAGATAGTAGATCTGGCTGTGCGGGTCTGTGGTCAAGAGTGAGTTGTGCTGTGAAAAACAGCTGCAATTCAATACAATTTATAGCACAGTGTTCAGACAGAGATCTGTTAGTTTGCCAGTGATAAGACTTAGCGGTCAGGAACTTAACCGTAACAATGGCGTCAAGAACATAAACGTACTATGCAGGAAGAATGTGGGGAACGTCTCCCTCTCCCTCTCTAATGTGTCTCTGACGGGTTCATTAGCAGAGGAGGTGACATCACCTAAAGAGTGTGTCGCCTGTCTGTCAACCAGCATGTAATGTACTTCACATTAATTCCTCATTAAAGCGGCACCAAACAGATTGGGATTACTTAGAGTGCTGCTAATGTAAACCGAGGATCCTGTGACACCATTATAGTGTCACTCCCTTGTTTAACGTCAGTCATTAATGACCGGCGTCACTCCCCACACACACTTTGTCTTCAAAATGTGCTTACAGCTGCAGGGAGTGAAACGAAAGCACTTTTCGAGGGAGTCGAAGTCGGGAATGAGGCTTGTCGTCAGTTTAAATCAGCTGCTGTCTGCACTGGGTCAGTGTAACACCGCTGGATGGGAGCTTATTTGAAGTCCCCCTTGGCAGTTCATGCTCTTTTGTTGTTTTTTTGCTGCTAACTGGCTGCTTGCCCCAGATGTGTTAGCCGACGGTGTTTTACTGTGTTTACACAAAGCCTGAGAAACCACAGCAGCAGTTTGTCAAAGCAGATGAAAGGTGCTGCGGCGCTCTGAGCGACGGTGAGATAGAGAGAGGATGATCATAAGCAACATATTCTCATGTGCATTTTGGCTGATGCGAACAGGGAATTTGAGAAAACCTAAATTAGGCAAACTTGTGGTGCTCACTTGAAGGGGTTATTCTGCCTTTTTTTGAAACAGGGTTACTGCTCTTAATGGGAAATAGAAACACCCAATATTTAACTGACATGACTGATCAGCTGTTTCCACCGCAAGAGAAAAAGAAGAAATGAATGCAACTGGTTGTTCTTCTTCTTTGAAGCTTACTGGTGGTTGGCAGACAACTGGTTTTGTTTATGGTTCGAGTCCTCTATTTTTTTCTACTCTGTTAATTACAGCCAGCAGAAGGTAGCCTTAACCACTCACTTCTGACTGAACTATGCTCAGTTAATTCGCTCCAAACCAGTTGATAGAAACGCACCTTATTAGTTTTTTCTTTTTTGTGATATTTTAAAAGTTTGCTTCAAATTTGCCTGACCGTGAGATAAAAACACGGCTACAGAGAGCATTACTCAACCTTTGTTTCAATTCTTGATTACATCGAACACATTACACTTGATTTCGTCATCAAATTGGACGTGTTTTACTGTGAGCGGGCAGATGTGTGCCACATTAGCATCGTTAAGCACATAAAGCCACCCAAATGAGTGCATCATTAAAACACTCCCCAGACGCCAATTCATCCAATTACCTGCTACTTAAGCTATGATGTGGCTCAACTCTTCTCTAGATTCGGAGATCTGCTTGAAATTTAGGATTTATAGTTGACTTGACTGAATAAGGAGCAGTTAGCTCCAGAGATCAGAGCCACATAAACCGACACCACAAGAGAACACAACCAGTGTTAACGAAGCACAGATGAGAAGATGGGCTCATAAAAACCACATTCCCTGACACGGGAGAAAAACCTCCACCTCGGCACGCTGTGGAGAAGTGTCCCAGTGTTGGTTGGGACTTTAAATTGTAGTTTTAGTGTTATTTTTAAAGTTGTGAAAAACTTAGTCAGGGAAACTTTCAGACTCTTCTGAAGTGCTGCTATTTAGTTTGAGTATTTCCTTGTAATGTTACTTCATACTTTTTCGAATTATTATACTTGTTACACCAGTTTAGTCACTTGTAAATTACTCAGATTTAAATTGTACACACAAAACATATAAGTAGCAACTTATAATGTTATACAGATTTAACTGCCTGACACTATGAAGTACAGTTAAACGTTCCACCTTGACCAACTACAGCATTAAAGCATTTCTTACATACAAATAAGTAAATTATAATGATATTAATATTTTTTCACTTTCACTTAACTAGACATTTGAATATAGAGCTTCTGATAATTTCTAAAGTAGTATGTTTATAGTGTGGATGGTATTTTGACCTCAGTAAATGATTTGAATATGTCTTGCACCTCTGGTTGTCCTTTTTCTATTTTTTGGATGGCCATTAACATTCCCAAATAGATTTCATATTGACCAGTTGGCCAACAGAGTTTTCCACAAAACCAGTTTGGGGTCGAAAAAATATTAATGAAAGGGTTTAACAGTTTGTTTGTGAGTTCAACTCTTGGATGACGTTTTTATTGTATTTTTCCTCCCTTTCTAACATTTCTGTGAAATACTAAGACTCTGCCAGTGTTTTTGTTGCATGGAAATCATGTGTATCTGTATGGAGGGAAATAAAGCAATAACAGGATTTTTAGTTATAACTCACAGGTTTGATTTAGCTAAATCACTCTTGTACTTTTACTCTTTTTGATTTGTTATAATCTGATGGTTTACTTGATTTTACTTGTTAAGCACTTTGTGACCTGTTCCCTGAAAGCTACTGTATAGAATAAACATTACATTCTCACTGTGGTCTTGTGTAGTGTTTGACAGTGTTCCTCTCCTCCCTTTAGTCACTGTAAATGTCGGTTTCACCACCTGACTCTTATTTTGATGAGCTGTCAGCAGCCCTGAGGCCGAGCTATCCAGCATGACTAACCGCCCCAAAACTGATGAAGAAGCAAAACAGACAATGCAGGCGATCTAAAATACAGAAAGAGAACATATCTGTTTAATGTGCTGTTGGCTTTAGTGCCCTGAATGCTTTCCTCTACTGTTGCTGTTGTGACTTCCCCTAAGTTTAATAGACCACAGGAAACAAAACATCTCATCAACCATCAAAAGGCCAAATACAGACATGAAGATACATACACACAAACAAACATGATCATAGAATCATATCCCACAGCATATTGCTGGCAAATCTTCTAAATACTGTACCTTTTCTGCAGCCTCACAGTTATAACTCAGCCTTTTCCTCTGACAAGAATGTCTGTACTGGCTGATTCTGCAAAGTCCCAAAATGTTTTCAATGCCATAATTTATTAATTCATGCCCTTTACAATATTTGTGCATGCCAACTGCTCTACTGTGTAGTTACGCTTAAAGACTGATTTGGGGTCATGGCAAATAAAATATGTATGTGGTCAGTGTTTTGGTTATGGTTAGGCAACTAAAAACACTTGGTTATAGTTTGGGAAGGATCATGGTCACAGATAATAAAAAGGCAATCATTAATTATAGGTTTTTGACCAGACAGAAAGTTCAGTCTCCCGCATGAAAGTCAGAAATGTTACACACACATTCACTATTCTGACCCACACACCCCTACTTTTCACCATTTCACATAAATGACACCCTGCTGTACTTCCTTTGGTGAAGAACATTGCCATTGAAAGTCATGATCCACATCCTATATGGATGTGATCCCGAGGCATACCGGGTGCTGAATACTATATTAAGCTCATAAAAAGAAGTTAAACAATATGATATAAACAGCAATGTATATCTATTGTAAAAAACTTGTCAAAGCTTCAGTCCAGAACTACTCACTTCCAAAATGTGCAATCAGCATTTGTCTTCGGCCTAGGGCATAACCAACAAGACCTGATTAGAGGCTTTCGTTGACCCGCAGATTGCAGTAATTCACTGATGTAAACAGTTGAGCTTGAAAAACTTGAATTCTGAACCTTTACTGAAACAGGGTCAGCGGCTGCATTACAGAATGATTACTGATTACTTATGAACAATCAAGTGATGTGAAATGATGTGCATGAATAATCATCTCCAGCTTGGCTGAAGAATCAGTGAGTTAACAATGTTGGAAAAGAGAAATCCTGAGTCATGAGAGAAAAGTTAAAGAGCTTGATTCCACATGAACTGCCTAAGGAGAGCAGTGACGAGTATAACTTTCCCTTGAGAACACAGCTGTCTGGCCTGGAAAAAGTTTACCGGCAGCAGAATCAGAACAGTAGTTAACATGCTGCTGATCAGAAGCCAGTCACTCTGCACTATCAGTGAAAACTCGTACATTCAACCCAATCAGAATACATGACGTCAGTGTGTGTTTCTGCAAAACCACAGATATGTTGAAACTTCCTTTATGAAGCAACTTTGTTTCTTTATGTCCAGTTTTCAATTTAACATAACAATGCTGTGATTGTGCTCTGGTTGGATTTAGGCACAAAAAACACTTGGTTAATGTTAGGAAAAGATCGTGTTATGAATAACCTGCTGCTGTCACCAAAAAACAGCTGGAAAATGCCCCACTGTCTCTTTAGAAGTATCCAGTGCTTTGGCAACCAAGTCATGAGGGTAAAATGTTGGCACTTAATGTTTCTGCAAACCACTCATACATCCAGATTTATGTGTGTCACAGGTCTACATACCATATTGACATTTCTACAATAAGTGTCATATCAAATTCACATTACACATCCATGACCTGACTGTCATATTGGCAGATGGAGGGGATGATGTTTGAGTTATGGCCCGTGTCCAGTTTAGTGTTTCTTTCGGGCAGAATGTGGCGCAGGAGCTGCACTCGGGAGCGCTGGAATGAAGCACTGGGCGCTGACAGAAATGGACAATAGCCTTTGTAACAGAGGGCTGACCACACAGCTGACAACAAGCTGACAACAAACTTATAATGTGTAGGGTGATAAAAGCACAACACTCACCATCCATATTCAGTGTCTAGAGGATCTGCTCCAACAAATGGGCTTAACTGTCTCTGTTTGGAACAGCCAGAACAAGCTTCTCCTCCATGCGTTTAGTTAAGTGTGACGACCTCCGCTCAATCTAACTATGATTGGTTGTCTGATATTGAGCAACCCTGCGCCTTTCTGAAAAGTTACATGGACACGGGCCCTTACAGGTGAGAAGGCCGACAAGCATTTTTCCCTACTTCGTGACTACATTTCGTCATTTGTAAGCGTGACACCACAGAAGAATATCCAGCCATGTTTATGGCAACAAAAAAGCCACTATTTTTGAGAAGTTGGGACTACAGCAGTCGTGTTTGTGACATTCAAAATGTATAGTTCAAGCCCCAACATAATCTTTTCCTGACATTAACCAAGAGGTTTTAATGCCTAAAGCTAACCAGGTAACATGGTTTGCCGAAACATAAACTGCAAACATTTTATTCTAGCGTCTGGTGTGGTACATTTGATCGAAATCATAGTTAGACATGGTTAGGAGACAGTCACACACAAACATGAATTTTATGAAAAGCTTGAGCAGAAACATTACTAGACGTGTCTCTTGATCAGCTCTGTTCTCAAACCACCACCCAGAGCTGTTTACATCCCTCCAACGCAAACGTGACTCAACTAGGACCACAGCGTGCTCAGTTTCCCAGAACCAAAATACAATAACAGAATTATGAAGGTGTTATCATTTGGACAGCTCACAGGACGTGATTACTCAGGAGGATTTGGCACAGGGACGCCGTCTGATTAAATGCAGCCCGATAGGTCCGGAGCTGGTAAAAATAGAGCCCCTTTTAAGGTATTTAAAGTCACTCTTTTGACAGAAAACACATCTCCTCATCTCCTATGTTGTATCCTGTGAGGCTTTTTTTTTTTCAGCTCCACGGAAAACATCTGGAGCCAGTCACTCCACCACTGGCTCTTGAGAGCAGCTCCTAATGGAACATGTGAATGTGTTATGAGATCCGGCTCGAACAGCTGCTATTAGCTCAATTACATATTTGGCTGGAGAGCAGCAATGTGCTAACCCTTCACGCATTCTCCTTTAATTGTGTAAATTGACGGTAATGCCGCCCCTTAAGAGCCAAAACAGAGGGCTGCAGCAGAAAACAAGTGGTCACATCTAGAAACAAAAAGTCTGATGGCGTGACCTGAGAAGTGGTTGAGGGGTTTAACAGGATCGGGCGGGGAGCTGGAGAGAGAATGAGGTAAATGTAAAGAATGAAAACAAGCTCTCAGGAATCACCACTTAGAGCCAAAGGTCAAATTTGAAAGATAAAGTTGCTGAACTTTGTTTTTCTTGAGAATATTTTTTGGGAGGCTCATGACCCCATTTGTCTCTCTGGCCCGGGGCAGCGTTACAGCCACACACACAGAAAACATACCTAAACACAAAAACAAAATCACAGAAAACCTCTCACCCTTCCATTTCCCGTAGCGATCTTTAAGGTCACTGGTGGTGAAGCGTGCATCTTTATAAACTACTTGAGGGCCATCACATCTGCAATTAGGCAGCGCTTGAACAAGAACCAAAATAAACAAGCAGGTCCCAATTGGAAAAATACACAAATATGGCCTGAAGATATAATCAGCTTTGCTCCCTCTTCCATGTCCCATTGGCATGACATGGGGGCTCTGAAAGTAGACTGTGATGGGGAGCCTGTGAATTAATGTGTTTTCAGCAGCATTTGAATGAAACAGACAAGTACGATGAGAGCATTTAGTGATGTTAGGTTGTCGTTTGCTTGTTTTTTTTCTGTGTAGCATAGATACCAAATAGATTCGTCCACAAATGGGCATGAAATGGTCAGCTGTCCTGGATTCGATCACCATCTGTATTCTGTTTCCGTGAGACTCCATCCAAAATCTTACTAACAAGCATAATTTGCACTGAGCTGGACGGAGACGGATTAATCATGGGAAAATAATGTCTTGTAAACTTTTTCCCCTTTCTTCAGAATGATTTTGACAGAGATATCAAACTGTCTCTGCATGTCCTCTCATGTTGTGTCCTCCTTGGGTTTTAGTTCCTGACTGACTGCATTTAGTCTGCGTGGATTTTAACACATTATCCAGTTGCTATCCATGCTGATGGCAATGCTGCCCACTCCAAATCCCTTTGACTTTTCTGTCTGCAAGAGATGTTTACAAATGAACGTAAAGAGGCTCTGGACCGCAATGTCAGTTTGTAATAGTTATAGAGCAGGGCAGGGAGGAGAGGCAGAGTTATGCTTCAAATGAACTACTTTGTGTGACCTGACGTCTAATCATGTCTGAATGAAAGCAGTTTTTGCACTTTCAGGCAGTGTGTCTCAAAAGCATTCCATACGTTGTTCAGCCATTCAACAAGCACTTTGGTGGAAGTATACTTGGACTTGTATAAGACATTTATTAGTGCTGATGCTGTGATGAGCATTCAAGAGCACACTGAGTCAAGAGAATATGACCATGGGTGCAAAGAATAAAGGCAGGGGCAGTCTGAAGGGTGAAATAAACTGGAGAGTAAGAGAGGGACTCAAGGCCCGGGCTGAGCTGTGGGAAGAAGAAGAGGTCGAGGAAACAGAAAGAGAGAAAGTGGGAGGGAGGCGTGGGTGAGAACGGACGTGCAGTGTAGTTGACTAAACAGTAAACAAACAACCCCCACTCCACTGTGGTAGGGAAGTATTCCTCCAGCATGTCCAGGATGCATTGCAGTGCATTTCCCATCCAAACCATCTGCCTTGAGGTCCCTCTCAGCTGGCAGTCATCATACAGTGACCTGCTGCAGCATATAAATACAGACTAGAACTCATTGATTTATGGTTAAACACACCAAAACCCATGGACTTACCGTAAGTAACTGTTTTGTGTATCTTTTCTGAGGTAATTAAATGCTGATGCAGCACATTGGTTTTCCTTGACCAATCACTTCAGCGCTACAAGGGATTTTATGTTTTCCCGTCCAAACATAAGCACAGATGTGCAAGAGGACACATTTCCCCTCGGAGGCTTATATAGGGAGTAAAAAAAACACAAGAGAGGACGATCACGGTGGGAGGAAGGTTTAGCTTATAGAAGAAGAAAAGACACTAGATGACAGCGTGAGGAATTATGGAGGATCTTTTGCTCTCTAGTCCAAACAAGTTTAAAAGAAGAGTGCCATTTCTCTTCAGGCACTGGCATATTCCTGGCTGTTCACTGAGAGAAGCACTCACTGCTCTATTCCATGTTTTCATTAAAGCTGTTTAATGTGTGAGGCCGGAGGAAAGCCATGTGCAACTGGATAATGTTCAAATCTGTTTATTGTCCTCTTTGTTGGTGTTGTCCTTTTTTGTCTCTGTCCTGCTCTCTCTTCCTGCTCTCCTTCAAAGTGACTTTCTTTTGAACCGGTCCTCCCTCTTCCTTCTTCTGCTCTCCTATCCCTCCTAATTGCTCCTGGCATGCTACCTTTTAGAGGGGGAGAACAGGGGAAAGGTCCCAGATGACAAGTCCCAGTGGGAATGTCAGAGGCACATCAGGAAGCTTGTGAAATCCATCGCCTCCAGCTTCTAAAAAAGACCTCTTCCCCTATGAATCCCTCTCAGTCCTTAACATTAAACGTGGAGGATGTTGCAAACACAGGCCCAGCACAGTGTCTACAGTGTAAGTGAACAGTAAAATAGTTTATAGCAGCTAGCAAAGACACTAGCTGCTCTTTCACCACACCTCAGCAGTTATAGCGTGGCCATTAGAGGGGCCCGCAGGGACTCGTTTGGGACCAGTATGCTGCCCAGTCGCTCATATAATTGTGCTTCCGTAAACAAACGAGGCCTATCAGTCACTGGGAAAACTAAAATACCCTCCCTCCTGAAATGCACCCAAACAAAACACCAAAATAAGACATGGAGCTAAAACCCACAGTGACCTGCTGATCTCTGAAGTCCCACAGTGCTGATTGGTCCTGACACAGAACTATGTGCAGACATAACACTGTTTTACTCTCATTCTGTCAAAATTCCCCTGGAATAGTTGGAAAAACTGGTTTACGAGTTAGGTGATATCACATGAACATACTGGACCTGTTTGTTCCGGCACATCACTAAAGGCACGATTACGTTGATTAAAGATTCTTACGTCAAATGGAAATTGTACACATTCCCCTGTAATTCATCCGGGCTCATTTGGTATCGTTGGAAACGTTGGCATCTTGACTAGACTTTACAAGTTCTGTGGTTTTGGTGCAAAGCAGACCTGCCAAAGAGTTTGTGGGATTGACGAGTAATCTCAGTGCGGGGATATTTGGTTAAAGGGTATCTCCACCACTTTTTAGACATATGTTTACAGGTCTTCTGGAGTTGTTCTGCACACGTGAAAAGTAGCATAATGCCTTTTTTGGGTCCAGAGGAAGCTGCATGTAATGTGATACGTTGCCTCCAATGATATCACCCACTTTCAACCAGAGCTAACCAAGTTCTGATCTTTGGCCGGTGCTAGTTGCAACCGCGGTGGTTTATGGTGGTGGTTCAGAGCCAGTGCCTATTCTGGCACCAGTTCTTTGTTTCCACAGCCAAATAATTGGCTTTCAGCCAGGAGACTCAGTTCCAGAGTGGAACCAATGATTTGCTTGTCTAGAACAAAGAACATCAGGCGCTGGGGGTGAGGTGATCGTAACCAAGGACCAACTGAAACCGATTATTACCACCATTTCTAAAAGCTTGTGTAGCTTGTAGTGCATATTTATGGGAGAATAAAAAAAAGATTTTCATTATGGATGTCAAAGGAGGAAGAATGCGTGGAACAAAAGGCTTTATCTACTGTTTTAACTTGCAGCAGTACTCTCCAAGACCTGTAAACACACTTTAATATATAAAATTGGTGGTTACCCCTTTAAGGCAAGTAAGCCCCAGGACCACTGCCTGATTTGAAACCCCCTCTGCTGAGCTGATTCGACAACTTTGATTGCGACTGCACGATTTGGATTTGTCTAAACATAAACCGCACAGTAACTCGCTCCCTTCAGCAGTTCTGGTTCGTAATTAAATGAAAACTGTTTAATCAGCAGTCGAGTCTCGTCAAGACACTGTTGAAAACATGAGAAAGTGACTGACTTCCAACAGAGGGATTTTTTTTTTTTGACTGGGAACTTTGTGACTCTGGAGATTTCTTCTGTCCCCTCTGGCTGTCAGCTGGGTCTATTTCTGATCCACTAAACCTTTAGGGCAATGAGCTGGGTTGCCTGAAAAATGAGGAGTTAAACATGGCTTTGGAAGAATTTGCCCCACTCCCCAGTGGGTGTATGAGTGTGTGCGTACATGCCTATACATGTAAGTAGGGAGGCCGGGGTGATTATTCTGCTGCAGTGATCGCTCAGTTCACATTTGGAGCACTTTTCAAATTAAATCAAAATTCCCTTCGCTTTCTTTCACTTTTCACCGTTGAGCAAATTAGCTGCAGGGGCCAGCTGGTTTTTATCTGTGTACAGTCTGCTGATGTACTCACGGTACCCCATTTACTAAAACTTGCTCTGAACTTGCACCGCGGCACACTGAAACAGGACCCAGCTGCTGGTGCGCTCGTGACCTGACATCTAATTGCTTGCAGTGGAACAAGCAGCATGGAAATGTGGTTTTCTGGAGGAGGGGAGTTGGTTGTGATGGTGGTGGGGGACAAAGAGACGGGTGACTGACACATAGACGTGGAGGCTCTGAAACCCAGGAAGACATTAAGAATACTGCATTTGAATTTCTCCGAACCGCACATAATTGGTTGCAGAGCTTGAATGACATCAGAGTGTTGACTCCCACTAATAGGCTCAGTGAAAGATCCCGAGCGTCGTTCAAAACAAAACAGGCTATCAGAGATCACACATTGAGCTTTACATGAAATATTTTTTTTAAATATATAATATGTTTTTAATGCTTTTCTAATATAAAAGTCGACATGAAAAATCATCATGTTCTTTTGGAATTTTTATCTTCAGCATTTATCTTAATGTGTCGTCATGTCCGGCATCTGTTGGCAAGTCAGTATGCACAGTAAGGGGCTGAAATATGTGCTGCTGATCTGATTAAACATCTGATTGTACAACTGTGTGAATAGGAGAGAAGCTGAAATGATTTACGGGTAAGAAAACATAACAGATAGCAGAAAGCCAAAGGCGCACAACGGCACAGCTCAGATCTGGGACACATGTTTGGCTTTTTTGCTTAATTCTGCAGCTTTGATTCTGGCAAGTATCTGATGCGGCAGTACTTTGAATTAAGTTTAATTTTGTGAATGCTGTCAAAAATTTACATTTTACAAGATGTGCTAAACAGAAACAGGGTTGTGCTTACAAGACTGAACAGGGGATCAAAGCGTTACAATCCAGCAAGAACTTTCTTTTCTTCCCATTATAAAAGGGAGGGTTTTATGTCTTTGGGGTTGACCTAGTAAAAAACCAAATGTAAAACATTTTGTTTGAAAAAATATGTAGAGAAACTCAGAAAAGTAATATCTACAATATTGATAAGGTGATAATCTGAATACAATATTTATTATTTCCATAACTGAATAGAAAACTCTTTGTCAGAGGAAAATAAGGTCCCCAGAACATTGTTCGAGGCTGGAAAAGTGGCAGTTCTTTAGGGGTTTGTTATTTCAGTTTATTCAGTAATGAAAAT
Organism: Sparus aurata; assembly: GCF_900880675.1. NCBI lineage: Eukaryota > Metazoa > Chordata > Actinopteri > Spariformes > Sparidae > Sparus > Sparus aurata. Next base: position 21,951,228 of record NC_044187.1, on the reverse strand, counting down.
GAAGAGAGTTTGTTTATTTAGTTTGTTTGAGAATGAAAACAATCAATGAAGATTTTTCTCTCTCAGTTTTGACATTACAGTAAGTCAAACACGTCTATGTATTGTGCTGACAAAATGTGTCCTGAAGTTAGCTAGTTACCAACCTAGTCCCAGTGTTGTCCGGTCTGTCCTGTCTTGTAATAAGTCCTCGTACCTCAAGAGGCGATAGAGCGACATGGTAGCGCCCAGTCTTTGAGGGCAGACTGGAAGTGAACATGAGAGGATGAAGAAGTCGCCCTCTAACACCTGTAAAGCCACTAATAAACATATTGCACCTGGTTTGTTTAATCTGTACACAAATATTAAAATGCTCATTGTGTTTTTAAGAAGTAGTAACATGCTGGTCTTGATGCCGGTTGTATTGAGGTCAATGGGAAATGCATGGAGAAGCACACGAAAACCCAACATATCTACGTTGTATGACTCCTGTTAAAGAAATGCTCCAGAAAATGACAGTCCACACTTCAGAGAGTAGGTTAAAGACTGATTTTTTTTTTCCCCAAAATGATTGACAGGGCCAATAATATAGTGATCAAACGGGGCAGGTCCGACTTATTTCCACTGATGAGACTGCAATCACACTACAAACAGGAGCCTTTTCTATTCCTAATACAAATTAGAGGCACGAACGCATTGGTTAAAAAAAAAAAAAAAATCATCAAGCTACTACCTGAAGTGTGTTCTTACATTTTCTGGATGTCATATATATGTTGGGTTTGAATGTTTTTCATTGACTTCAGTACAGCTGGCACCTAAGTCTGTCCCCAAAGCAAGACTTGGTGACGTAATAACCTTCCCTTTTTTATGTTCCTTGGTTCTAGCCCCATACTAATTCTCCATATCTCCCAAAAACTATTCCTTTAAAAAGATGTCATTTGTTTGAGCTGGCGCCCTGTTAATCATGCTGAAACTATGAAAACATTCAGCTGACCGAACCACTTAAAGATTCTTTGAAACATTAATGCCGTCACTTTGAAGGAGATGCGGGGGGGGGGGGGGCAATCATTCAGCTGAGGTCAACAATTTCTTGAGTGGTACGCTCTTGAAGAATAAACACTTTAAGGAAAAAAATAACAGGGATGCCAAACTTAATTTCAAATCACTCGCAGTCACGCTAACCCTACACTCTGGTTGAGTGAGCTGGTACTCTGCCCGTTTCGCCTGAGTCTCGCTCTTTGTAAAACACCTTCCGACTAGAAACATGAGGCAGTTTCTGAGAGAGAAAGAGAGTAGAGGTCAAACCTAGATAATAAGTAGGAAGGCTATAAAGAAGAGGAACTGAAATGAAAAGAAGAATTAAAAAAAAAACATCTCAGGCCCAAGCTTGTCTCGTGCACTTCTGCTCACTCTCACCTTATCGGCATCTTGGCTGCAAGTTTTTTGTGTGTGTATGTGAGTGTGTGTGTGTGTGTGTTTTTTAGGTTTTCTTTTTTACAAATTATTCCGAGAGGCAGAAAGGGGCCAAAACTGGGAGATCTGGCATTCATTTACATTCTTACTGGTTTGTGCTTCTCCTGCTCTGCTTTTTTTCAGAGAACAGAGAGCAAGATGGAATTTCAAGGGGCCAAAAAGAAACAGAGCGGGAATCGTTCAAGCAACAAAATCCTTGAGTGAGCGTCCCACAGGGATCCGTGTGGCTGCCGTGCGGTTGTAATGTCTTTGTCCGCCCATCTCCTCTGATTACCATCATGTCTCTAGAGAGGTCCATGAGGGCAGGATTCATGTGTTCATGTGTGTTGTCGGCGAGTGTGTTTGTGAATGTCTAGGAGATAATACCACTGCATTTATAATGAGGAGAGAAAAGTGTCATATTTTACCTTTTAGCCGTTGACTGGAGAGAAAACTGATGAGAGAGCATTGAGAAAGAACTGGAACAGTAAAGGTGCAGACCGTGAAACAAAGACAATGAGCTGAAAGACACTAAAATGCACCATAGTGCCGAGGGAAACTACAGACAGAGATGAGAATTATCTGTGGAGTTTTGACATTATGTGTTCTTCATCTGGGTGGCACCTTGCATGGCAGCCACCGCCATCAGTGTATGAATGTATGTTTGAATCACTGTAAGTCATTTTGGATAAAAGCGTCTGCTAAATGCCCTAAATGTTAATGTAAATGTAGATGTAATGACCGTACCCATATTTTCTGGGAAAACCCAACCAAGTCACCAAAATTTAAATTCATGTTTATTTAACATTGCATCTATTCCTGTTCACTTATTTGGTCGCCGGTTTTAATAATTTCTTATACTGTTTGCTTTTTTACGGATGCTTGGGATTGATAAACATTCATCTTGATAAAATTCATTATTTGTCCTAAGGTGGAGCAATGGCAGTTATTATCGTTTTTTGATGTGGAGGGAGAGGTGTGTATATACACATGTGAAAGTGTGACTGATGCAACGTCTCTAACTGACAAATGCCCTCAGGGACCCGAAGCCTCTATTGGTTTTGTGCACAGTTCTGGCATAGCGGGAATGAACACATCATCCTGAGGGCTGAGTGAGACGCTTACATCTCTGTGGAGCTGAGAGGGGTGTCAGTATCACACTCTAAACCAAGAAAGTTCTCAAATCTGGATCTCATTAGGCCTGAAGTCTGCCAGTGCTGGAGTGAACACATCCAGACTGCAGCCACGCTCACCCAACAAAGCTTCAGCATGGAGACACAGCCAAGCCAAGAGACACAGACCGGATCACCAACAGAGTGCTTAATGACCTGAACCACCTCTACAGTAGAGGATGGAAACTGCAGACTGCTGAAAACAGATGTAAATACAGAACAAGCACAGACGCACTTGCATAAATGAATGAGCTCACACGCACACAGATCATTGGCGCTTCTTTGTCCGAGGTGTTATCCGCTGTTATCACTGTAATTGGAGTAATAAGGGGTCATTTCCTGCGAGAAAGGAGCTTGATTGTGATGACTCGTCGCTCCTCTCGCCGCAGCTCCCAGGAACCACTCAATTGTGCACAGAAGAGGACGACATCACGTGTACCTCTTTCCCACAGTGTGCTCTGTCTCTCTGAACTAATTTCTCAACTCATCCCTCCTTCTCGAAGCCACCGTGACCTGCGAGCACTTCAAAAGAACACAGATCCTCATAAATCGCCCTTGAGTGGCCCCTAGACCGCCCCAAGTCGGCTGGAAAATCCAAACAAACAATACGCTGATGAGTGTGTAGGACTGTCTGAGGTCATGCGATGCAGCCCTCTGAGCCCATCGAGTGATCGGATACTGGAAAGTAAACGTCTCGCTCCAGTGAGGATACATGGAAATGCTGAGAGGGGAGGATGAAGTCAAAGAGGAGAGGGGCAATATGCTGCTCCTGCAACAGAAAATTCAAGCAGTGTGGAATGTTTTCTTATCATCACAGAGCTGGTCTGGCGAGTCTGATTTGGGGGGACTTATCAGTGGATTAGGCCCGCGGACTGAGTGGTGATAGATTGCAGGAGGGGCTGCGGTGCGATAGCCGTGGAAAGACCTCAGTCTGAAGTGTTTTGGTGATGAGGAAGAGGACTTGAGAGAACTTGGCTGACGAAGACCCATTTAGATTGTGTTTTAGAGCCCAATATGCCACGCTCATATCGTTGCCTCTTAGGTTATCTAAACCTCAACCCTTATGAATGTCTGACAGGCAAAAGCTGAAGCTGTGAAATAATGTCTGGAATACTTTAATGGTTTATTGCTGAGGGAGGAAGTGCGATCAGGTTCATGCACAGGCCAAAATTCACCTTAAAAAAAAAAATTTATGCCAGGAGAGTTACATTTCCAACTCTCAAACCTTAGGTGGTCCTGAGTTTCAGACTTCTGACAACAACGTCTCTCCACACAGGCTGAGAAATATATCAAGGCTGTAAAAATATTAACACCACAGCTCTGTGTCAGCACTGCCAGCTTAGGGAAGCCATCATAACATCACTTCCCGAGTAGAATCAAATCAGCAGGGCAGCTTTGGGTGAACCACAGAAATAAACCCCTCGTGCACCACATACAGGTCGCAAAACTGGTCCATCAAAGTCAACATTACCTCCACGCCCAGGAGGAGCTGGCTCAGCTTAAAGGCGGTCAGCATCGCAGCGCAGCCAAAAACATATGTTAGGAATACCAGAGAGGGAAATCCTTGTAGAGTGTGTTTCCGTTGTCGCTGTACAGAAAGTGGAGAATGGAGAAAAGACATGATGGAAATTGGCGTAAGGAATGGATACAATCAGGAAAAGTGTGAGAGACAGGATACCAGACACGGGCAGGACAGAGTAAGTCACAACTGCTCAAGAAGTAGAGATGAAAGAGGACAGCGCTTCCGTCCTGTGCAGAGTTGAGCGAGTCCTGTCCGTCTGTTAGACCACTCATCCTCAGATTCAGACCTCTGTTTCTGTCTGAGGCTTTGATATGAGGCTTCTGCATTCACCCCAGCAGGATATTACTCTTTAGTGAGCTCCCCTCCTGCACACAGCGGTGCAGAAAGCAGGAAGTGTGGGTGAAACATGATATCTATACACACACAGACACATAACATTCAAAACAGTGATAGACTCAAGTGCAGCAGTGGAGAACGTTGACCCAACTTCAGGTCCTTTACTAGATTCACCAACAGACTCACATGGATGCAGTGTTGAAGTGCTGTTACTTAAAGGGTAACCCCACCAATTGTCCACATTAAAGTGTGTTTACAGGTCTTGGAGAGTAAGACTGAATATGTGAAAAAAAGTCTCCAGAGGAAGCTGCAGTAATCTTATAAAATTGTCTCCAGTGATGTGACTCAGTGATTAAGTTGCATGATGGGTAATGTAGGCATCAGGAAGAAGAATGCTTAGGATGAAAGAAAATGTGATATCTCTGGTTCTCCTGCATCGATTTTGATTCGATTTGACCATTTGTCGGGTCATGAGTCCAGCAGGTCTAAAACAGCACAATGCCACACCAGTGGACTGCTTTTCATAACCTGTTGTCTTCATTACCCACAATGCAATTTAAAGTCACATTACTTGAGGGAATTTATCAGATTACAAGCAGCTTCCTCTGGAGCCACAAAAGGCTTTATATGACTTTTTTCACATATTCTGTCGTACTCCCCGAGACCTGTAAACGCACTTAAATCTGTAAACTTGGCGGAAAAATACCCTTTAAGTAAAAGTGTAAATACACCAGTCACCAAAGTCACCAAAATATACGTAAAGAATGAAAAGTACAAATAGGCATTGCACGGTAAAATGGTCCCCTTCAGTGTTTTGCTACTATATACTGATGTATATAGTAGCAAGGGTATACAGGGTATGTGTACGCTGCATTTTACTGCTGTAGATGTTTCAAATTGAGCTAATTTTGAACAACTTTTTACTCTACAGCAACACATCATGTTCTATGAGATCAACATGTGTTTGTTACATCACTGTCCTGTTTGAAGTCTCAGGTTTTCATTAGATTTCAGCTTTGAGACAGTGCATTAATCCATTAGAAGTAGTTTATTTCTAATTAAGTTGGCCATTAAATTTAAATTGTCAGAATTTTTGCAGTGGAGTCATTTGCCTCTGAGATGTAGTGGAGTAGCACAATGAAGCTTCATACAATGCAAAATCATAATGTAAAGTACAAGTACCTTGAATGTGTAGTTAATGACATTCAATGACTGCTTGCTTGCATGTACATACATGCAGATATTATAGGCCCTACTGTACATACTGATGTTTGTGCAGGAGCAATAATTACCTGACACAATACACAGCGACCTTTAAGCTTCCAGTTGACGAAAACAGGACGCAGTTGTCCTTTGATTGGAAAAGTTCATGTATTTATTTCAGTTACCAATTGGACTAATCCCTTTTTAGTACAGAGCCCAGATCACGGTTTCAGGGTGTTGGGACTGTTTGATCTGTTGATGTGTGTCAGTGTGCCAGTAGTCACACTATCAGGAGCATGAAAAGCAGGCACTTGACCCCGTCAGACAAGAATGCAAAATACTGATGTAGGCCATGTGAGACAGAGAGAGCAGAATATAGAGGGGGTCTGATGGCAGAGAAAGAAAGAAACACGCTTGTATATTTTCCATAGTCAGACGCAGACAAACACAAAAGAGCCAGAGGGCTATTCAGCTAAAGCAGATAATCCTACAACAAACAGGTTTAGCTGAAGGAAGCCGCTGTTTGAGCAACCAAACGCTGTAGTGTAATGTGTCCGAGGAGCATCCGGATAAAGAACAGGATTTCCAACTGTCAAACGCTTTGGCTGAGAAGGATCGTTGTTTGAATTAATGGAGGTATTGTATAAATGCAAAGTTCAGAAGACAATGTGTTGCTCTTTCTGTATGTGCAACACGAACAGTCAGGACAACATGTGCATCCTACCAATAAAAGTTTTATTCGAGGCTGATACACAACAGTCCCTCTCACCTCTCCCCTGCTTGTTCCGTCCTGATCAACCTCCTGCAGGCACTGGGGAGGCTCCGCAGGTGAGCCGCTTAAGCTTGTCAAAGCATGCTGCACTCTCACTGACAGGCTATGGGAATTGGGATGCTGTCATTACAACATAAAGCTTGTGAATGACTTCACCTGCCTTGCTGCATAATTAGGGGTTGTAGAATACATAATCAGTGGCATAAAATAAAATTAATTCAAAGGAACTTGAGAAACACAAAACCTCAGTGTCTCCATGGCAGTTGACTCAGGGTGATTGGGGGAAATTTTACGGAGCCGTGTCCTGTCAAAACTGGTTCTTCCACTCACCTTTTGTTTCTTTCATTGGAAACAAGTGTTTATTTAGGAGAAACTGAAAATTTATGCCACTTCCTCCTAATACTTTATATCTTTTATATACTGTTCTCAGTGCACTTTCTGGTGTTGACACCTTTTTTTGCTGCAACATCAGTTGCATTTTTGTATCTAGCACTCCACATATTGCACGCTCATATCACATAATGTACACAGGAAGTAGAGCAAGGCATTAAAAAATGTGTGATATGATCTCACTTCCTTGCACAAAACACAAAAAATAAATTGATGTATGACACATACCAAAATTTAAAAAAAGGCCCAAATAATCAAGAATTTGTGGTAGACGCAAAGTTCACAAAATTTCTCCTATCTCAAAAATGCTCAAAATTAAGCAGTTTTATAAGGAAGTCTGGAGAATTTCTCCCCCTCTTTATCTTCTTGCTGTCATTGACTGCAGTTTCTGTGGCTGCTCTGACCTATAGTATGATGGTGTTAAAGTTTTCCAACTGCTGTAGTCCAAACGTCTCAATTTTTTTGCTTTCAGTTATCCAAATAAATATAAAAATAATTGATGTTGCACACCAGTTACTATGATGTCATTATGACTACTCAGCCCCCTCCAACTCTGACTGACTTCCAACGTCCCTTGATCACATGTACCTTAACTTTGAGGGAAGATTTGAGACCTGTGTAAGCACTGTAAGTTAATGATTTTTGTCTTTGTGTCATTATGTTATTACTATAGACAGAAGAGAAGAGTCTCCATTATACTATCAGGATGATCCAGTTTTAATTACCTATCCGTACCAGAGTGCCAACTGATGACATAATGTGAACTTTTAAATGTAGAGAAACACCATTAACCCTGAAGGGGCATCAATGAGATCATAATGTAATCATTTCTCCAGCTTCTCCTAATCTGTCATTCATCAAGAAGAGATTTAAAAAGACTTTTTGCAACCAGAAGAATGCACACAAAAGTCTGTGTTAATATATAAGAGAGGGAGAGAGAGAGAGAGAGTGAGGGGGAGGGAGAGAGAGAGAAAGAGGGGGAGAGAGTTTGGGTCCACCCCCGTTTGGTGTATGCTTCAACTCTCCGTTCACTCCCTCTGCTCTGTCAGTCTGACTGTGACTCACTGGGTGCCCTTGCTTGGATTCTCCTCACTGAGAAGCAGATGAACTGCAGGATAAGGACAGCGCTGCGACAATTTCAAGGTAATTTCATTTTGATTGCAATATGTGATAGTTGTTGTTCTTGGCATTTATATCAATTTCATATGGTTGTGTCGTGGTCATACAGAGCTGGGTGTTAAGAGGTTTTTTTTTTATTTTATGGCTGAGAAAGAAGGGCTGCTGAAATGTATAAACTAGATTTTATAGGAGATTGTAATATAAGCAATATTATAGGGTAAAAGTCAGATAAACAACTTTTATATTATATATTTATTTTTTTTAAATGCAAGTCTGTCAGCATTTAGAAGAAGAAATTAAATGAAACACAAATGCAGTTGTATGTGATTTTTAACGCATTCCCATATCATGTTTAATTCATTCATTCATGATCGCCAATCATTTTCTATCCGCGGCATAGATTCAACCCGTACTTTTAACAGCTGCTCTCAGCAACAGATTGAATGAGTTATAGTTTCCAGACCATTTGTTAAATGTTAACACATGACTCAAGAAGCAAGAGAAACATTCCCTCACGCGACAGAGACTCAAAGGAATGCGACCCTAATCACCCCTGATTGTTCTCAACATTAAAGACTGTAAACTCGAATGATGCCACCACGACCCTCAACTTTCTTCTGATCATAGTTTGCAAGGGCTATAAACTCTTGGACGTGCTGGTTAGGTGTATTTGCATGTGTGGGCCTCTTTAGAAACACCTCATCTATGCTGTGAAAAGCAGCTGTATGTGTGCCAAATTACATGCATGTGTTGTGATTGTTCTTGTCTATCAACCTCATGATGAATGACATACTCTGTGAAAGACTAAATGTTTGTTTGACATTAAAATGATCCCTCTGTCATTTCAGTCTGTAGTATCACATACTGCTTCACCTACTCAGTCTAATTGCGGTCACGGCTAGTTTCACATCGCCACAATTCATATGCAGGTGTCAGAGGAAAAAGTTTGCATTCAGCTCATATACCGACAGTCTATCTGTCAGGGAAAGAGGTAGATGTTTATAGCTTTAGGATTCTCATAACCAGCCTACGCTTTGCTTCTCGGTTGAATTGTGTTTCAGATTTGACTCATCAGGCTAAATGCCTTAAATGTCAGTGCAACATAACCTACTCCTAAACTCTTTCAAAACACACGCAAGGTTCACTTACTTTCTTTGCTTTAAGAATGTGATATTTTCTGGTTTCACTACTTCTGCATCCTCTCTTTCCATCATTTTCATGCTTTTACCCTTCTCTCTCTGCAGTGTCTGGACCCTCTAACCAGGACAAACAGAGCTCAAGAGCACCGTCTTCTGGCTAAAAAGAAAACATCTAGGGATTCTGGTGGATTACATCGTATCAACTTCTGTAATCCCTCCATTCATTGCAGGAGCTCAGACATTTCTTTGTGTGTCTTTTTTTGTACTTGGACAAATTCTTCACACCTCCCACTGCCAAAAGCATATCAACAAAAATGACTTTATAGCCACTGACTGCAGGCGGAAAAGAAGAAAAGCAACATTAAGCATGGAGGCTTCAAGTTCTGCTCATGCAGGGATTCCCGACTTTACACTCCCCCTCTCCCCTACTCCCTCCTCTTATGACTGCTTGCAGTTCTTCAAGGAGTACCAGGACAATTCTGTTATTAGGGAGCATTACAACTACACGGGCAAGCTGCAGAAGGACCGCTACCGTGAAGGGCTCAAACCTGAGGGCATTGCATTCCTGGTGGTGTGCCTCCTCATCGTCCTGGAGAACGCTGTGGTTCTCATTGCCATTTGGAGGAACAAGAAGTTCCACCTGCCCATGTATTACCTGCTGGGAAACCTGACTCTGTCTGATCTGCTGGCTGGGATTACATACATGGCAAACATCATCATGTCTGGACCTTATACCCTGAAACTGACGCCGTTGCTATGGTTCCTCAGGGAGGGAGGGGTCTTCATCACTCTGGCTGCCTCTATAATCAGTCTGCTGGCCATTGCAATTGAACGACATGTAACTATGGTGACTATGAGGCCATACCATGGGGCAAAGCGAGGACGGATGTTGGCACTGATTGGTGCAAGTTGGGCCCTGGCAGGGTTTTTGGGGGTCCTCCCAATTTTGGGATGGAACTGTATGCACAGACTCAACCAGTGCTCCACGGTGCTCCCACTTTACGCCAAGAGCTACATCCTCTTCTGCGTATCTGTGTTCAGCGCGGTGCTCCTGGCCATAGTGGTGCTTTACGCCAGAGTTTTCCGCATCGTCCGCACCAACACGCAGCGGCAGCGGCTGGGACTGTCTGGCAGCATGAGGAAGGGCTTAGCAAGGAAGTCGCAGAAGTACATTGCCCTCCTCAAGACAGTCACCATCGTGCTGGGTGTCTTCATAGCCTGTTGGCTGCCCCTCTTCCTCCTCCTCCTCCTGGATTTTTTCTGCCCCACCCACAGCTGTCACCTTCTCTACAAGGCAGATTACTTCCTGGGAGTAGCCATGGTCAACTCGCTCCTCAACCCCATCATCTACACTCTGACCAGTAAGGACATGAGGAGAGCAATCCTGAGGCTGCTCTGTCGGCCGTGTCTGATGACCAGAGATGGCCAGGTGAAGAAGATCGGGATGCCGTTCCTTGAGTGCAGCTTCAGTAAAACTGAGGTGGCAACCCAGAAGTTGGAGGGGGGGCAGGAGACGACCATTTCCTCTGGAAACAATGTCACCACACCATCTCCTATCAAGGCCCTTTACCCCAAACTCTTCAAGTAATAAGAACTAATACTGACTGATTGAGTCCATGAGTGTGTAAATGGGTTTCCCACTGAACAGAAGACATGTAGCACATCTTCTATAGAAAGGAAAACTCGTGTTTAGAGTCAGACGTGGTGCAGTTACAGCAACATGATCACATGAATGGACTTCATAAGGATGCCACTCAAACGTGAACAAACATGAGTACATGCTAGTGATGAGTCTCCTTAATACATTTGCACTGAAATATCACAATGTATAAGTAGAGCAGCCTTGGATTCAATGTTCCTGTGGTTCTGTAGTTTGTGTTAAAGCCTGGAAGAAGACTTCAGTGAACCCTAAAACTGTTGTGACTGAAAAAATGTAACATTCTCTCCCAGACTTGCTGGGTTGAACAGTAAACGATTGTGGTTTACCCGTCTATGCTTGTTATTGAGGGGCCTTAATCAAAGCACCGACACTTCTATGCCAACTGTGCATCTGCAGACCCAGATTTCGCTGGTTCGAAAGCCCCGTGGTGTGCCAGATTTGTTCAGATAAAAGAGTGTTGGGCGCCCATGCACATATCTAAGGAGAGCTAACAGTGAGACAGAAGGGGGTAGCGCTCACCTCAGTGAAGAATGCTGTGGTATAACTGTGGGAGGGAGATGCGACATTAAAACCCCCTCACTGTTTTGTAATGACAGATGGTAAACCTATCTGATGCCAAGTGGAAAGTTGTTGGCGTGATGTCGGATTTTTTCTAATGTCGGGAAAACTGCAAAACAAAAACAACAAAACATCGTCAGATAATGTGAGCATGACATGCCGATAGTTTTACGCTGAAACCAAAGCAGTTGTAAATACATCACTTCTAAAAGCTCGATAAATTATGACTTCAAAGATGTATGTTTCAACTTGCAAATAAAGCTGTAAATATGATTATTCATCATCCAGCTGCATCAGGACTTTTAAGGACAGGAACGTGCCTGCACTTGTAAGCTAGACCATGTTGAACCAATGAAATTATCCCTTCACAATCCATCATGTTAGCAGAATATTTTGGGTACTGAATTTTTTCTCTTATTATGAAATGAGTTTGACAGCAGTGTTTTTATACAGATCTTTTTAAATGCAGAACCTGAATTGTTTAATGAGAACGTGTGTTTTTTTGTACTATAATTCATGTAGTGAACTTTTTTGTAATACTTTTCATATCATCTGTATTATAAATTATATCTATTTTGTAACGAGACAAGGCGTGCAAACTTTACCTTTCTTTTCATAAAAGAAATAAAATGTTCTTCCTAAAGATTCTAAAGAGTTTGTGGTTTATTTTTACTGTGTGCGCGCCGACCGTCAGTCATATACACTAAGCGTGTCTGTGTATATTTGTATAAGTGGAGGAACAGTTCTTGAAGAAGCACCACAGGAAGTGAGCCCCCTTGTCTAACATCTGGTAATGACATTGGCCTAGATACAGCCTTCCTCTACAAGCTCTGCATGTCTGAGGACGGCTCCAGCACCACACAATGCACCTTTTATTTGAAAGCTCAACTCACAATTTTTCTTTTTCCTTTTTCTGTCAACCTGTGGGTAGGATCACCTCATTGTGACCTGCTGTCCGGGCTAGTCATGCCTGAAAGAGAAAAATGAAATGCAGCTGGCTTTAATTCCATTACCTTAAAGGCCAACATCTTGTTCATTCAGCTGAAGTTGGTTTATTTATCGGGAGGAAAACCAGAAGAGGAGGAAAAAGACGTGTTTGTTCGAGAAAAAAAATCTTTGGCTTCAGCTCATACATTTAAGCTTTGTAGAGTCATTATTATGAACTCCACAAATTCCAATATTGATAAATGTAAAATAAAGTCTTGAGCTAATAATGTTGCAGCCATGGGTGATGGAGTATTTCCACTGCTTTTTGGACTTCTTTCAACTCTAAAACATTTTTCATAATACAAATTCCTCTGACTGTAGGTTTACTGTAGGTGTGCATATAGCATATGCACAGAAACTTATTTTGGGACATAACTTTTCACACCTCTTAGAGGAATTGATGCACAAAGCGACACACTGAAAGTGAGGTCTAGCAGTGCCCGACAGGCAGCCTGACAAATTATATAGTTGTTTCCTTTTTGATTTAACCCTCAGTGACCAGAAGACATTTGTATCTACGATAAAAGGTATTCCATGGCACTGCATACATTTGATGTGATTTGTATGGACACAGGTGTTCCTCCAGATGTTGCTTGTATCTGCCAGCACTGTGCCTGCTGACAGAGGTCAACAAGTCTGTGAATCTGTTTCTGGCCCCCAGCTTCCTTCATGCTGTTCAGATCATTCAACAAACTGGACAGGTAGAAGTCATTAGTCATTTGTCATGATGACCACCAAGGACAGTCCCAACCACATGTAGGGTTGTATTACAGATGTACAGCGCCTTTCTCCAGCTGAGCTTTGGGAAAATTCACTGTAGTAAACATTTGTGTATATATATATATATATATATATATATATATATATATATATATATATATATATATATATATTTGATGATTTATTTTTTTATTTTGTACAGTTTATTCAAAATTAGGATACAGATTACACATGAATAGTGTTGTGAAACAATAGTCATGTTCTTATCTAAATATGGGCCCATACTTATTAAATATACACCCAGGGGGCGCCCTTACAGCTCAGTTGGTAGAGTATGCTCCCCATGTAAAGAGAGCCCTTTGCTACATGTCATCCCCTCTCTCTTCCTGTTTCCTGTCACTCTTCACTCACCTTATCAATAAAGCCAGGAACAGCAAAAAGAAAATATTGAGATATATATATGACCAGTAGGCACAATATACCTTTGGTGCATAACATTCACTGGAGTGGACAAATGTATTTTCAGTCACAGAAAAAAGATGTGCAAGAAAAATATGATTCAAATCTGGTTAGAAGTACTACTAACATCTCTGTTTAGCTGATAAATATTGTTTTTTTACCTGTCAGGTTTTCTGAGAATAAGAGGATTTTTTCCAGATCACTATTCCATTGATGTCTGGTTTCCACTGCAGTGGACATTTACACAACTCCTTCAAAACAACATATATCAACACAAATAAAAAGTTATGGACATGAATGATTACTGTGTGTTTAAATAATCCATGCATTTGAAGGGTTCAGTTGAGCTGAATGATAGAAAACAGTCAAGTATGTAAAAGTAAATCACAGAACTGATCCTAGAGCAGTCCAAGAGTGCAGCTTTAATATCAGTCACATGAGGAGCAGGCAGACATAATGACACTTGAGTGAGTGTCCATGTTGGCACCTCAAGGCTCACCACACCTAATTTCTCTGACTGGAACTAAGTGAGGTGCAGAGGTATGGCTCACCTGCGGAATTATTATGATGGTTGATTCAAGACTTGTCATATCATATCAAGGATTTTTCATGTCTGTTGATGGTTCATCATCCCTGTCATTTGTCAGCATGAAATATTGGATCTAATCAGCTGTGAATTGTGGCTTGGGGGCACAACAAAGCTTAAATATCTCTGGCAGCTCATTTCCAAATGATTCAACCTATTCAAGGTGTGTTTTGGGCTAGTATGTGGAAGTGACTGTCTGCGCCTGCAGTGGTACAGTTGACTTTTGGTGCCACCTTGTGGCTGTTATGCAGAACATGGTTTGCTGTATACTGTATAGAGCTGAATTACGTATTTTCCAGAGGAGAGAAAACTTACTGGTGTGTCAGCACCAGCAGAGTCCCCTCAAGCTGCTGTATTGTGGGAGCCATTCAGCAACATGTATGAGGAAAGCTTTACAAGCAGGGTGAGTAGCAGACTGGATTATGGGGCAATTGTGGGACTTTATAGCCGTGTCTCTTGAGCACTATTATGCTTCATTTAAAATCACTTAACAATAGCATTTTTGCTATTTCCAAAAATCTAGTGTTATTTATATTTTATTCACCCTAGGATTAACTTTTACTCACCTTAACGGAATGTAATTTCAACTTGTGACAAAGTGCACATGTAGCGTATGAATCATAGTTGCATTATTCATAACAGATTTGATTGATGTTAAAGCTACAGTTTTTTTGGCACCTCGCCAAAAAACTGGCCTCGCTTTTCTTTCACTCTGAGATATCCTTCGCAATAAAAGCCCCCGCCCTCGGGACGTGTTTCCCTGCCGTCGCTCGTCAACGGAGGCGCGTCCGGCGCAGTGGCGGCGGGCTCTTATTGTGAAGGCGAGAGGAGGACGGCACAATGCTTAGTCACGGTGAGTTACAGCTTTCCCCCCTCCTCCTTCTTCTGTGGCGCACAGCTCAGCGGACTGCTATGGAGGAATTGAACTAGACTACGTGAGTTTATTTTATTACACATGTTCGCTATCAGCTATGATTAATACGACAATGAGGGCACATTTGAAAGCGAGGAGGTAGTCAGCAGCAGGAACATGTAACGATAGCGCTTTGTTAGCATCTTTGTGTGCGGGTCGGCTCGTCGCCGTTACGCTGCTGTCTATTATTAGGAGCCTATTTTGCTGTCAGCTCTATTTCCGAAACGTTTAACTTGTAATTTGCGGTGTGTCCGGCTGTTTGTCATGAGTACGCTGAGTTTACTTTCGTCTCAAGCCAGACAGAGGGGTTTTATCGAGTCTGCTTCACCTGTGTTCTCGGTGCACGCCAGCGCTCGGGTTTATTTTTGATCAAAACAAGCGTAGAAATGATGATCGTTAGTGATCGGAGACCGGAGGTGGAGAAACGGTGCTTTTGTGTGAAAACTGTCAATGTTTGAGAGATGGCGCGGAAATCCAAGTCCGTCTGCGGTTTATGTAAGGACCTGCTCCACTTCTGGGTCATGTTTTGGTACAGCTAGTTCCACTGTTTCACTGCTCGGTGAAGAGTTCAGGATGAGTCACCGAGGAGAGCTCGTGCCAAAACGTACACGAAGCACGTTGAACGTTCGTGTTTGTTTGGGACTCTCGTGGAAGTGTTCAACTTTCAAACAGAGGATCAGTGTGGTTATTGTGCAATCTCTGCTGAGAGGCATCCAGGGATTGCAGGGCCTGGGTCATACTCCCTAAACAGGGGTGCAGGGGATCTGGGGCTACAAGTATTTTCATTGTCGATTACTTTTGCAATCAATGGATCAGCTTGTACAGCCTGACCAATAGTCGACTGTTTGCACAGATATGGATTCTGATATAAGGAGGTGAACAATTCTGATATTGATATATCGGACGATCTACACACCTTTTCCAATGATCCCTCAGATGTGGTTGTAAAAAACAAAGATGTGTAACCAAAGCAGGATATTTGAAAGTTAAGCATAACACATTATCATCTACAATTACATCAGTGCACTGAAACAGTACACTTCACTCTGAATTTAATAACTATAGATTATCCTATACATGTTTTTTTTCTTTCTGCGTTGTAATATCTAAGCCAACACCGATATATCTCGGATTGAGCAATTATGGCCAACCAATATATTGGTCAGGCTCTGGTTGTTTGGTCAAAAATGTTAGAAAATGGTTGAAAAATACTTCAAATGTCTTGTTTTGTCCAAGACATTCAGTTTACTGTCCTTTACCCCTTGTCCATAGGTCAAAAATCCCACTTATACCTGCTAAGATCAGGCTTTTGTATTCAACAGAATGTGCAAACTCTGCATGTACACCTGGGTCAGTTGACTCCATAGTAAACACAGGTTTTTATCACCTCGGCTCGGTTTTGATCTAAATGCTAAATCCCCTGCGCTAGGTGATGATGTTTTATCAACATCCGGTGGTGTGGCGTAAATAAGGAGAAATTTGGGATTTGGTCTGTTCAAGGACGTTTAATTACTTCAATATTTTAGAGGATCGGTGTAAAATGTATAAAGTATATTGACTGATATATCGATATCAGCACATAAAATCGAGTATAAGTCGGGCTCTAATTATTTCCATTATCTGCTGGTGAATCCCTTGAGTAAGCGACTAGCCTTCTGTCGAGCTGAAACCATTAGTCGAGTGACAAGGAGAAATTATCATTTAACTATATCGAATAATAAATGAAGTCATGTTTCGAGCAAAAATGCAAAATTTTGTCTAATTTCTTTCCAGCTTCTTGGTTGTGAGGAACTGCTGCTTTTCTCTACAAAGTTTCTTTCAGCTGATAAATTGACTGATCTTTTCAGCTCTTACGCAGTTATATCAAAAACAAATGAAAATCTCCTTTAGGATAGTTTGGATCACACTTAAGTTACAGTTCTTTGCTTCAGTGATGCAATGTTTGTTCAACTTGCTTCTTTTGCATCTCAAGAGAATCAGTCTGTAACATCATATCTGAACGGCTGCTGTATATATTTATTGCATGAATGACCAGAGATATGTAGCAGATCCAAATGCAGGCTCAGACAGGCTGTTTTTCAGCAAGCAGTTTCTGTCTGCCTTGGAGAGCGAGCGAGTTGAGCAATATGTTCTCCAGTGAAACTATTTTACCAAGAAACCTGGAGGGAAGAGGTCACAGCAGTAAATGGGAATCGCAGTGTAGAACTAACTGCTGGCCGACTGCCCTCATGACTTATGTGTTGGCGTCTGTTGGTAGATAAAAATGCCCAGACAAAATAAATATTTAGTTTGCTTCGTCTTAACTTATTAAAGAACAGGACACAGTAACCTAGAAGTGGAAGCAGCAAGGCTGCATAACCTTGCCTGTGCACTGCGCCTGCTTTTCTTATGTAACTGTGAACACTCACATTGTTACTGAGTAACTCTGACTCTTCCTGATCAGAGAGCACCAGACAGACAATTAGCCACTGTTGACTGCTCTTTGTACTGTATATGTCACTGTTACAGGCAGTTCATGTGCTGAAAAAAAGGTAGATTGACAGAAAGTAGAGGTTTTTATTTTTGCAGCATATTTCTTTCTAATAGTGTGGACACAGCCCGCGTATTCCCAAATGACGTTTTCATTTCCAAAGTCAGTCTGGCTGCCGTCATGGCTGCCATCTCCTGCCTGTTTTATCATCTACTGCTGTGGACTTCTATAGTCATTATCTACTCACCCCATGTTGATGCACATGTCCATGAAACATTCTGGAGCTTCACAGCAGAACAGTGTTGCAGCATTCTCCGAAACAACTGAAGTAGATGGGGACTTGTTTTAAAACAGGGAAAAACTACCAAAGTGTGATAAAGGCCATAAATAATGTAATTTCAGATACATTTCGGAGACTTGGATTTTGCCGGACGAGCTATATGGAGCCATTTTATGTTTTTAATGTTTTTGGGGTTTTTTTACGTTTTAACAGAAGTCCCAACCTACTTCAGTTGTTTAGCAGAATGCTGTTTTGCTATGAAGGTCCAGAAATATTTTGTGGACAATGAAACCTCACCCCATTTTCCATCTATATGAGGGTAAGTAGATGATGACTGAATTTTCATTTTACATGAACGCATCCTTTAAAGGTGAAATTGGCCACTGATTGTGATTTAAAGATAAAAAATAAAAAAATTTAGATTCATAATTACTTGTGTTTGAATGATTGACTGAAAACAACAACAGAGCAAATATGTGTACACTAGCATGCAGAGTGAACCTGGATTTTGTTGGCTGTTGCACAAGTCATCCCCTCTGTTCCAGGCCTCAGCAGGACTGGTCACAGGACAGTAAAAACATAGTCATGCTGGCCAGCTAAATTCAAGCCTAATTTAAGTCACTCTGTCGTCCTTCAAAGCAGACATTACTCCCTCACTGTTCCTTACAAACTCACTTGCATTCACATGTTTTTCATTAGTCCTTTTTTGCTGATATTGCAATGCTTATACATTTGATTTAATGTTTAGATGTGGAAGAAAAAAGTTTGTTAAACTTCTTTTCACAACATGTTTGAGGAATGTCACATTGACTCCTCTTATCAGAGACACCTAGATGAAAGATGAAAGGCCAAACCAGACCAAACTAATTTGCTCCAGGAAGTCTTGCACGGGTGTGAAAGGTATGATGGCAGATATAACACAGGGTCTCTTCTCACTTTGCATGGATAAACTTGCCTGTGTAAATTGAAAGATAGCGACTGGTGCTGTACCAGAAGGAGTTATAATCTGTATGTCATAAACTGTTTCAGTGCCTGAGTAAGGTATGCAGACACTGTATATACGTGCATGCTTGGTGTGTCCCTCTTTTTCCCCTGTTGTCAGCTAAGCCACCAGCTTCCTAGTAAACACAGCAGTGTAAACAAATTCCTAAGCTGGACAACCTCGAGGAAGGCGTCTACGGGGAAAGCCACCCCCTTCCACACCCCCATTCCCAAGAGCGCCAAGTTATACTTATGACACTTCTGGCTCCTAACCTCTCCTGTTTTTTTTCCCCTTTTAGATTCAACACGCCTTCTACTGCCTCATCTACAGTATCTGAGCGTTGCCCACTGAGGGGAGATTTAGTTACTACCTCTTTTTACAAGTGAAGCACCTTCAGGAGAATCTCCAGACAGATCATCCCCTTGACTAGAGACCTCTCCCCTGTCAGGGCTGACAGATCCACCAACACTGTTGACAACACAAACAGGTTGAACTAAAATTCCTTTGAGTCTTTTTACTTTTTCGGTTCCTGCTGACATAAAAACATTCCGTTCTGGGAAGTTAACTCTCAGGCACACCTGAAGGAATCCTGATCGCAAGACATTTCGATTATGTTGGAACTGCAACATGTAAAAGTGACACCAGCAATGACTGGCAGCTCTCATAGAAGTCTTTAGTTATGCCATAATTTGCAATATGGCTGGACTCAAGTACTGAACAGAGCAAGGAAATCCTCATGTCCACATAAATCAGACTTGAATGTGAAGATTTCTGCAAAGCCACCTGTCAAGTTTCAGTTCAAACTCCCCTTGTGCAAGGATGCCCCTTAACGCTGCCCACTGTTCTTGAGAAAGAGAGTTAGGAGGAGGAGAACAGGTAGGAAATGACAGAGTGCCTGACAGAATGCAAAGCGCTGGTGACTCCATCCACGGACAATGGCCACCGCGTCTTCAGCTACACACTAGAGAGCCACACGGCAGCTGCCTTCGCCATCATGAACGAGCTGCGTCTGGAGCGGCAACTGTGCGACGTCACACTGCGTGTGCGCTACAAAGACCTGGAGGCGGTCGACTTTGTGGCTCACAAGGTGGTGCTGGCGTCCTCGTCGCCAGTTTTCAGGGCCATGTTCACCAACGGCCTGAAGGAGTGTGGTATGGAGATGGTGTCCATCGAGGGGATTCATCCCAGGGTGAGTCAAAGTCGTCATCTTTTCTTTACAGAAATGTTTCCTTCATTGATTTGTCTCAACATTTCACTCATGGACCATCGGCACACTATCTGCTATATTGCTTTCCTGCACAAATCCTAATTTTTTTTATTTTACAGTACTCAAGAATTATATAACCACTGTCCATCAGTCAAAATATCTTATTACTTTTAATGTAATGTTAAAATGTTAAATTTACATGAAATTGTTAAAGGTACAACATAGGGGTGGGCGATATATATCGTTTGCGATAATATCGTGGGGTGCAAATTTCCATTATCGAGTATTTAAATTACTTCGCCAAAAATATTGAAATGCACCCGGAAACTCCTCACATCCACTTAATACACGGTGCAGCATCGCTCTCTGCAGCATGGCAGGATTCAGTCACACACTAGTGGGCCTACGTGATCACATGACCTCTCGCTAGCATCCTCCTTGCAACAGTTTAGCAGCGCGTCGTGATGGCAGAGAGAAAATGCAGGCGCCTCCAGTCCCTGAAGCTACTGGTACTTCAGATGATTGTTGTGTCCGCTTGTTAGCTAGCGCCAAGCTAGGAACGGTCGCTACTTTCAAGTTAAAAGCCCCCCGCTAAGAACCCAGTTCTAAACTCCGATGGGGTGCAATGTAACACTCTTATTTTGAAGACAAATTCTTTGTCACTGTTCACAGCCAAACTTCGAGCTTCACGTCACGTCACATGTTTGCACCAACCCCAGAGGTGGCTTTTGGAAAAGGAGGAATATTTTAGAATGACAGGGCACTCAGGACCGCCCTAACCTTGGAGCAAATGTGCCGCCTTTTCTATCTAAAAAGGGCTATGGACAGACTGGTGTTTTTGGCTCATAATCTGAAGTAGCCTAATCAGTGAACCGCCTAGAATGTTATTTGTTCAAAGTTCTGCAAAGTGTCTGGCATCTGTCCATAGCTGTAATAATACTGGGTATTTTTTCTATCTTAGAATTGTGGATTTTTTTCAACATTAATGTCATTTGTTTACAAATCTCTATATTTTTGTACAATATTTGAGAAAACCCTTAATGAAGCTTTTTAGCAAATGTCTTTTTTGGATTTTTTTGTTGTTGTACAATCCTGGATGGAACTTGAAGTTAGTCATTTGTTTAATAAGGCCATAAGAAAGACTTGATGATGCGCAATAATTCTCAAAATATGCATAGAGCACTTGGTTACAAATGCTACTGTTTTTATTTTATGATATGCTCTTTACCTGACAATTTACCTGACAGCTGAATGTTTACAGAATTCAATATTCCTACATTGTAGTTCAGTTATTGAGTTCAAAAGTACAAAAATGGAGAGTCTTTCTTTTATTTGTACGTAAAATAAAGTGTTTTCCTTAAAGTTGAAACCTGTTCAACTTTTCACACCGCTGGGCACTTGGAAAAAGATTTTTTGAGAGCCCTCAGCGCTAAAAACGTGTTTGGTTGACACAAGCCCTAACCCAGACAATTCCAATCACATTTTAAAGGATATCGACTGATTATCGTTATCACCAAAATCCCCCAAAATATCGAGATATTGTTTTTTGCCCATATCGCCAACCCATGGTACAACAACATATAATGTTGTAGTAAAGATGTGTTTAAGTTGCTCTTTAAAAGTTAAGCTCTTACGCTGTGCAGTTTGTGTTAACAGTGATAAGTACAGTAAAACTGACCTCTTTTGTTTCCACTGGATGTTTGCTAAGCTTGTGCAGATAAATACACAGGAAAATATTTTTTTTTCTTGTTCACAAGATGCCAGTCTCTGTCCTGTATGGAAAGAAATGTATAGGCACACAAATAAATGCCACCATAACCTTTTCTATCCTATTAATACTCTCTCCTGTGCTATGTTTTGCCTTATCCTAACCCTCCCCTCTTCACCTCTGCCCCTCTCCCTCTTCTCTACCTCAACCTTCGCCCTTATCTTTCACCCATTCAGGTCATGGACCGACTGATAGAGTTTGCCTACACGGCCAGCATCTCCGTAGGTGAGAAGTGTGTAATTCACGTGATGAATGGCGCCGTCATGTACCAAATCGATAGTGTGGTCAAGGCCTGCTGCGATTTCCTCGTGCAGCAGCTCGACCCCAGCAACGCCATCGGCATTGCCAACTTTGCTGAGCAGATTGGTTGCACAGAACTGCACCAGAAGGCCCGCGAATACATCTACATGAACTTCAGCCAGGTAAAGCTGAAGCTGAGTTTCTGATATTTGGTCTGTAAACATAAATAATTTTGTTTGTTTCGTCTATAGATCAAATTTTGACCTTTGTTGTCTGTTGAGTGTGCAGGCACTTCTCCAAATCCAAGATTCAAAAAGTTGCAAGTTCAGCTAAGACGTTTTTATTTTCACCAGCGACTCTTTTGCCATGTTTAGACTATTAAAGGTGCAATATGTAAGAATTGGCAACGTGTTGATTTAATACACAAAACTGATGAATGGATTTGGAATTGAAATCGTAATATCCCCTAGTAGATAAAGACAGTAATGTGATGAGAGAGACAAGGGGGCTTTAACTTACAATAAAGGTTCCCAGTTGTGGGACATTGTAGTTTTGTGGTATGCATTTCAACCATATGGGTCCCTGGAAGTCCCATACACGACGTATTTAAAGGTCTGTAGTCACAAGCATCACAAGATGAAACTTGTTGTTATGGACAGTATTTGCATCAGTCGGGTTGCTGTGTAATTGTGTAATTAGTGGCTGTTGCTCGCTGTAAGAGTCCAGCGAGTCAGAAAAACAATTATTGGGTTCATATAATTTGAGGGCAACATAATGTAGAAACTGGCATTTTGTGCGATTTTGGCACCCCCCAACAGTTTCTCAGTGCAAAACTACTGTTATAAATACAAATCACAGGTCTGTAACAATTTATCAGACATAATGTAGGTGCTGACTACAACCAAATCTCATAACGTCATAACAATGTTACGTGTTGAAAACTTGTATATGAAAGTAAACATGTATGTAACGTTGTGATCCTACCCTCTCACTGAATTTACATAGTGCAGAACAGGGTTTCCCCCAGAAAAGCTTGCTAAGCCTGGTGGTAGGTTGGAAGGGCGGCCCACCGGCGGCGAACCATGTTTTTTTTGTGACAGGGGCCTGACACGGGCCAGCAACTGACTGATGGCAGTGCCCTATAGGTAACAGTTTCATGACGTAGTAGAATTTAGAGTGGTTCCAGCTGCCTTGCATTAAATCAATGTTAAAAGTTAATTGGTGTGTGTGTGTGTGTGTCTGGTATTATATACATATGAAATATGGCATAGATAGATGATATAGGGCAATACGAGACAATACGAGACATTATAATATAAAATGCAATATGATTTAGTCTGATGTAGTGTGAAGAGATAATGTGAGATATGATAATGTAATACAGGGCAAAACGAGACATTATAATATATCATGATGTAATATAGCACAGTATGATATATGATAACATAATATATGTGAACATAACCCTAATGTAATCCAATATATCATGACAATGACTATCATAAGACTAATTATTGCAATTATAAATAATAATTTATATTACGATGATAATAATATATTGCAGTGAGGGTTAACGCTAAATTTAATAGCAGCGTTTTATGACTAAACCACTGTGAAATTGGCGCACTGCAGCAGATGACAAGCTAACTTCCATACCCGTGGCTCAGCCAACGTTGCGCCGCTGCACTCCTGGTCAACAGGTGAACCAGCAGGCTCAACGTCTCCGCTTTTTTGGCCTTTTCTTTGTGACATCCCATTACGTTCAATCACAAGTAGCCTTGTTTGCGTGTAGTGACAGTAGCAGTGGTTTGTCGGATGTTGGGTAATGAAAAAGACACCTGACCTTCAGACCCGCTATGTTGACCATAAGATGTCACCATTGTGCTTTCAACTTTGTTACTGATGTATACAAACCTATTTTGAATAAATAGATAAACGATGCTTAGCCTGGCGGTGGGAAATTTAAGCCTGGCGGGCCAAGGCTGTTACTGTATTT
The DNA here is from genome assembly GCF_900880675.1 of Sparus aurata. Taxonomy (NCBI): domain Eukaryota; kingdom Metazoa; phylum Chordata; class Actinopteri; order Spariformes; family Sparidae; genus Sparus; species Sparus aurata. The sequence continues at coordinate 21,927,321 of NC_044187.1, read as the reverse complement.
TTAAGGTAAAGTTCTAATGTTGCTTTTATGTAATGCAAATGTAAGTGCAAGTGTTAACTCCTGAAACAGAGACCTGTTTTGAATCTTAACTGAAAAAGAAACAGAACCCTCATATTTATAGTAATTGTGCAAAGGGGTTTTATGTGTGAGTAAAAGCTGTTTCCTTTGCTCCACTGTGGTTTCTGCTGGTTTACTTTTCTGCAACAGACCAGCAAACTGGTCCTGTGGCTTTGTGGGAAGATTGTCAAGAATGCAAGCTCTGAGTCATTATGAGGTTTTACTTGTGTTAGGAGCATACCTGTATGCAAATGTAAAAGAACAATGCATCACAAAAGAATTGAAACGAAGCTCAATTTTGATCCTAGATGAGCAGATAAAATAGTCAGACCAGAGACGCTCGCTGAGTCACAGATGTGTCATGGCACATCTGTCAGTCATTCAGTCTTTCACATATTTTGTGCCTTCCTTTACAAAAATTATAAATAAATGAAGGTCTTTCCATACACTTCTATGAAACAAATAAGGGAAATGTAAATGCAAAGATCATTTTTCTAAAACAATTTAGTATTTCCTAATTTAAAGTTGGAAATAGTGTCATGTTTAATTACATAGAGGCCTCTGTAAATTTGCTTGAAATGAACTACAACTCTCTTGGCTGGAAACCACATTTCCTTGGTAGTAGCTCTGTGTGTTCGTCTAAATAGACCTTATCTTGTGACTGTATTGTCTTTCAAATTATCTTAACATCTGACTTAGATGTGACATTGTCACACAAGGACATGATTTTCTTCCTGACATGATTTTGGTGATCTCATGATGAATAGACACTTGTATATGCTTTACTTTGGATTCCTTTTCTCAGGTCAGCACTTGTTTGATAGAAACTTTTTAAAGTTTTTGTCCCTGCTCATATTCCTAGGTGGCGACCCAGGAGGAGTTCTTCAACTTGTCTCACTGCCAGCTGGTCACCCTCATCAGCCGCGATGAGCTCAATGTGCGCTGTGAGTCTGAAGTCTTCCAGGCATGTGTGGCCTGGGTGCGCTACGACCGAGATAACAGACGACCGTACGTCCAGGCCTTACTCCAGGCTGTCCGCTGCCATTCCCTCACCCCCAACTTCCTGCAGGCCCAGCTCCAGTCTCTGGACTGGGACCCGCAATGTAAAGACTACCTGGCCCAGATCTTCCAGGACCTCACCCTCCACAAACCCACCAAAGTCATCTCTTGCCGAACACCCAAGGTGCCGCAGCTCATCTACACAGCGGGGGGTTATTTCCGTCAGTCTCTCAGCTACCTGGAGGCGTATAATCCCTGCACAGGAGCCTGGCTGAGGCTAGCTGACCTGCAGGTGCCCCGTAGTGGCCTCGCAGCCTGTGTGATCAGTGGGCTTTTCTATGCTGTTGGTGGAAGAAACAACGCACCTGATGGCAACATGGACTCAAATGCATTGGACTGCTACAATCCCATGAACAACTGCTGGCTGCCGTGTGCACCGATGAGTGTACCCAGGAACCGAATTGGAGTCGGTGTCATCGATGGCATGATATATGCAGTTGGTGGATCTCATGGGTGCATTCATCACAATAGTGTTGAGAGGTAAGAAAATGGAACTTTTAATGGAATAGGTTGGGGTTATTTTACATTTATATTTTCTTTAAAAATTCCCCATAAAAGACAAAAGCCAATGTTGAATTTCCAGCCACCTCCTTTTCCTAACAATGCATTTGTGTCAGGTTGTTTTAAAAGCGGATTGAATGGAGATTTATTCTATCATCAATATGTCTGTGTTTCTGTGGGTTGCCATTGTGTATTGATTCAGTAATGAATAAGCAATAGGATATGTGACTCAGGTTGAGCTTATGCTCTGGTCTGTTTACTGTATTTAGTCAATGAATGTCCCATGAGCAGGAACCAAGCAGCTTCCTGGAAATTAACTGGAACTGTTCAACTTCCTGAAATACGTCTTTAGTTTGCACAAAGCCTCAATGAGGAAGTTTTAATCTACGCGGAACTGTTTCTTGTGTTATAAAAATAAATAGTCAATAATGTTGTGGCTCAAAATACAATATCAAAGGGGTTTTTTTCTCAACAAACCAACCCTTCAGCTGTCACACACATGACCTATAACTCACAGCTGGAAAACTGTTTTTCGTTCGTTTTCTTTTCAACTGTTGGTCTAGACAGTGAGGCAGCAGCAACATCAATTTTAATGATCAATAAAATGCTGGAGGATGTAGAGCCCCATCAACATGTCCCCAACAAGTGTTTGATACATTTATCCTGCTCTCTAGGCAAGACTCAAACACATACAGGGACCTCTGGCACAGTTTCTGACCTGACAGGCCGTCTGTCATACAGCCAAATACGTAAATTCATGTAATTCAAGGTTGAAGTTTTACTCAAACCTTGACTTTGGCTCTCAGATGATGCAGACTCGGAGCAGTGACAAATGGCAAATATTAACCAGGCACACCAATAAGAATGTGAAGAAGAACCTCTTAGAACTGCCTGAATGCTCATATAATAACTCAGAATAAAAGATGTGACTTGAGTGTGGTAGAATCACAGACTACAGATGGATAAGTGCAACAAAGGCGCAGTGTTCAATTCCTAGTAACAGGCCCTTTGTTTTAGTTGTGGATCCCAGGACACAAAATTAGCCATGTTGCGGTTTTGTACTTATTGTACTTGCATTCCCTACCTGTTGGCTTGGTGTCTGCGCAAAGAGAGATGAAACCAGCTGACTCCCGGTGGCAGCTGTAAAGAGGCAGCTGATGGCACCATGCGTCACAGGAAACATGTTTCTGACACACATTAACTGAGCATAAGGAATATGGTTTTCATAATTGGGACAATGTGAGCAATTCATCTTAGCAATGGAGTAATGACATTAAAATTAATCAATATGTGTTTTTATTGTTCTTTAGATATGATCCAGAAAGGGACCAGTGGCAGCTGGTAGCCCCCATGCTGACTCGGCGTATAGGTGTGGGTGTTGCTGTCATCAACCGGCTGCTCTACGCTGTGGGCGGGTTCGACGGGGCCAACCGGCTCAGCTCCTGTGAATGCTACAACCCTGAGAGGGACGAGTGGAAGACCATGGCCGCCATGAACACCGTGCGCTCCGGAGCTGGTAAGGAAGAGACAGAAAGCTGCTCTCTAATGAAAAAGTTATCAGAATGGAACATTTATTGCAAGTTTCTATCCATGTGTTTAAAAGATAAATGCAAGGCCTTCCCGATTTGTGCTATTGAGATGAAAAGGCAGATGTGGGTGGCTAAGAGTAGTGTCGTCACAATACTGACATTTCTTCATAATACCTTGAAAAATATAGACATTCAACACCATGGGGAAAAATGGACACGACATAGAGGGCAAACAGTTTTTGATTTTTGATAAAAGATAAATATAGCATTCCTACAACATGAAAATGAGATACATCTTACAGAAGAAAGGCTAATAAACATTAAATATCGCACTTCTTTTGAGAAAGATTTGTTTGTCAAAACACATGCCATAAAACTGCGATGTCACTCATTTGATTGTAACTGGAAAACTTTGCATATTGTACCACAGAACTATCTCAAAAAGGTTTAAAAAACATTCAGAAAAAAAAATCAGTTGTATAGTAGTCCAAAATACTGAGCCCCGGACAAAAAAATATTGAGTCCCAGTTTTAGCCATTCTGTTGCCTTCATCATACAGTAGAAGCATTACCTGTAGTTCGCATGCAGGTGTTAGTAGCAGCAGAGCAGGAAAATGTCTTTGTATATATCCTTAACTGCATGAATGAGCTGATGTTAAAATATTCAGATTCATCTGATATTTTGACAGTAAATATGTATCAATGTACATTTTTTTAACACAAAGAAAGCCAAAACAAAGTATTCAAGTTAGTCTTTTAGTATTGTGTATGTGCATCATAAAGCGTGTTTTTACAAATCCTTCACAATATCTGTGGAAATAACCAGTAACTGAAGAAGGGCAGAAATCTGCTTATTTAAAACTTCAGTGCCCATCAGATATTTTTCGTACTCTGCTTAATGCTTGCTGGATGTTCTACTTTCTGCCCATAGCTACTGTAGACAAAATAATCTAACACAAGTATAAACTGACATCTGACCCTTTCAGGTGTGTGCCCACTGGGGAATCAGATATTTGTGATGGGTGGCTACGATGGCACCAACCAGCTGAACACAGTGGAGCGCTATGATGTGGAAACTGATACGTGGAGCTTTGCTGCCTCCATGAGGCACCGGCGCAGTGCTCTGGGAGTCACTGCATTACACGGACGCATCTATGTAATGGGTGAGTAAAGTAAAAAGTAATTTATATATTACATTCTAAGTACTCTTTGGTTTAACTGTCAGGGGTTTTTTTATTTAATTTTTTATTTAATTTACAATTGCAGTCACTAGCATGTTTGTTTGTGGCAAACTGACTGTATTTTTTTTTTTTTTTTTCAGTTAAATTTTATAAGATAACGATGTGCTCATGAAATATGACGATTTATTTATTCAGTGGAGCAAGCTTGTTGGTTTTAGCTGGCACTTAACTGTACAAGAGAACCTGTGTAAATAAGACAAGAATGGTGAAATTCATGACCCAATAGTCTCCTTTAAATCCTAAAATCAATCTTTTAATCTGGCCGTGCCTTCTCCTGTAGATGTGTTTTACAGGGTCCAAAACTAACACCCACCAAGCACCAGATGCAGGTAGATTTTCCATTTAGCGAGTAAATCTTTAAAGGCGAGTGAATGTTTGTACAGAAGCAGTTATGTATTTTAAAAAAAACCTCAAGGGCATTTTGGTGTCATTTAAGGACGCGCTGCTTCTCTCGTCTGCTGTCTGTCTGTTGGAGTTTCACACACACACACACACACAGCACAGGGATGAGGACGTCATGGTGCTTTCAGGTGCACCTCACAAATCTACATTGTTTTTGGATGGTGAAATGTGTGGCTGCAGGGACTGCTTTGTGCATTCAAGTGCAACTTGTAAACTCAGAAACCAAGAACTACAAAGGTTGTTTAAAATGGAAGAGTTACTATTTTTTCTTATTTTCCTTTCTTAAAATGCACAGGCCTATCATGTTATTGTTCCTTGACTGCAACATTTCTAATAACTAGATGCTTCACAATTTTGATAAGGTTTCAGGTTAGAGGGTACCTTTTACAATTTACAGCATTGACAGTATCTCATATCCTAGCAAAACTGGTTTTGTTGCTGAAATATCCCCAACTGAATTGATATGAATGGGTTTTCAAATCAGATTTGACCTTGTCAATCAGAATCGAATGGAATTGGCAAATCAGGTGCAATACTCGGCTGTAGTGGTTCTGCCGCATTTTAATCCTTTTTTATATATTTGTAACATGTTCATCATGATTCTGACGATGTTCTGCTTATCCCTATATTTTAAGAAAACAGTACTCAGAACAAAATGTCAACAATATGTTCACAGGAGGTTACGATGGCAGTACTTTCCTGGACAGTGTGGAGTGCTACGACCCGGAGAAAGACACCTGGGCGGAGGTGACACACATGACATCAGGGCGGAGCGGCGTGGGCGTGGCTGTTACCATGGAGCCTTGCCAGAAAGAACTGCCACAGTGTCAAAAGTCTGACAGGGAGAGTGGTGCTTCGTCACCAGCCTATCAGTCCAACAACTCTGGTTTTAGCTCTCACCACAATCAGGGGCACGGCGGGCCCTATGGTAAAACCACATGAGGCTCATCAATAGACCCTGTCAGACACGCACATCCACAGACGAGCACCCCATAACTCAACTCTGTCTTCCTAAATCGAAATAAACACCCTCACGACTGATTAGAGACAGAGGTGAGCTAAAACACCATGTGCTGCCTCACTGATTCTAGAGTTCACTTGATAGGAATAAGTAAAAAAAAAAAAAATCAGTAACAGTTTATTTTGAAAGTGCAGTGTCGATACCCATCTGCAATGTGACAAAATGAATCTGTATAACTGAACTACAGTCTAGGCATTTGATTGATATGTTTGTGGTAAAGCCGAGAGACCTCAGTCCATCTGTGTGTTCAGATCTGGTATTTGAAGTCGTCAGTCGGACCATCATCTCCCAGGTTTGAGCTGTGGGAGGAAAGGGCTGCGTACTAGAAAGGGCCATTTGCTGGTTCAAAGAGTCATCAGGGGCTCTTTATACTTCAAACATAGCCCGTTTAAAAGTAAAATCTAGGAAGAGGGGAGACAAAAGATTAAAATGATCCCATTTTGTAAAAAATCAACAAACAAAAAAAGTTTTTTTGTTTTTTTTTGTTTTTGTTTTTTTTAAGTAGCAATTGTCAACATAGGCAGTAAAGTTTAAAGTGCCATTAACATTGCCCATGGGCATTACTGTCATCAGTATATTGTCTTAAGGTGCTTTGATCGAAAGGCGCCGACAGTCACTGTGTGATGTGTAGAAACTGATGAAGTGAACCAAGACGGCCACAAGATGAAGCTCCTACATGACAGTGGGCCTCATGCAAGAACATTTTCCCCATTTTCATCATGTGTTTGCAATTAATGTACTTTCAGTTGACCAAATGATGAGTCAAGTAATCGTTGCAGCTCTAATGGAGTTAGAACCAAAAAGACAAAGTAGATGTCTAAAATGAGAGGCAGCAGCAAAGGGAGCATGACACTAAAGGTGATGGAAGTAAAATAATCAGTTTATAAAGCAGGTGACGGTACCTGCTTAAAGACACTGTTGGAGAGTTTTCCGAGCAACTGCTTGATCTAATTTTTTTTACTAGAAATTATGGCAGTTAAATCTCAAGAAAAACTGCTTTAAATAACATCTCAGTAAATCTGAGGCTTAAGGCCTTTTCACATCCAGTCCGTTATTTTCTTATGCGTTTTTTTTATTCCGTTGTCCAATAAAAATGTTTATTTAATGCACAGAAACCTTGCAAACCTTGAGTCTGATGCATTAATTATTCTATTAAAAATACGAGACAAAATAAAGTCGTGAAGCAGTGGATTACTTTGTGGTTATCTCACTTCTTAAAGAGCAAGAATAGTCCATCCAATATTGGAAACAAGACCAGCAAAGGGGAGTTTTACCTGCTGATAAAGGAGCTGCATACTTATCCTGATTGCTTCCAGGTGTATTTCTGGATGTCACTGGTCCAGTTTGATACACTGCTAGCTAGAATTGAACACATTAAAAAGAAGAACACCGATTCCCGCCTACCAGTTGATCCTCCCGCTGGCAGTATAGACGCACATCGTGTCAGGACAGGATGGGGGGAAAAAAAAGCAGAAAACCTTTTCCAAAAAAAAATTGTATGATGGATGACCGACAGACGAGGTCTGTTTATTTTTATGCAGCAATCCTGAACAAAAAATAATACTTGGTGTGGAGGAATTTTATAAAGTGGACTAAATGTAATTTTTTTTTTTTTCGCCATATAATTAAATTCAGATAAAGCCACTAAAAATCTTATGTGTATGACTAAGCGACAGACGTGGAACACCCCTGACTTTTGTTCGTACATATTAAAATATTACAACTGGTGATGGCCCCTAGCTCTCATAAAATGTGATGATGGTTCTTGCATGAGGCCCAGAGCCTCAAAACTCAAGTGCTGGTACAAGAGAAGCAGGACCTTAAAGTTACTGCATAATAGCAATTGTGACTTTCCACTAATAGCTACTGGTAGGTTCATTTAATGTGAATTTTTCAGAAAGGTGTTGGTTGTTGTGAGGCAATCAGAGAGTCTGGTCCTGTATAATTGGTATGTGTAGTGCCAAGAGGGTGACTGTGTTTAGAGGAAATGGAACACTGTAGCATTTAAAAACCTTTGACTCAAACATCTCACTGAATGTGTTTTTATAAAAACACTAATTAACACAATGGACGACCTCCCCTTAGAGTTGACTTTTAGTTTTTTCACTTCCTTAGAAACAGAAATGGCCGTGTTTGTGCATTAGTGTTCAGATATTGTACGCTAATGACAGAAACTTGCTTCAAGAAGAGTATTTGTAACAGCAATTTAAGCTACAAAGGTTTTTAAGTGATGTTTTGTACATTGATATGAAGTCTTGTACAGAATTTCAGAGCTCACTTTTTTTATTTATTTGTTCAGATCCTTTGGTTTTCTCGTTTCCTCTAAACTAACATCAGCTTTGTATTGAATTGGACTCTGGTGTTGTGTTTTTGAATAACTAGCATGCATTGTAACTTAATAGGAATGCCTGTTAATGCTCATTTTGGATGTTTGTAAAACATTTGCTTCACTTCGAAAGGGACTCTTTTTTTTCCTGTTTGTCAGTAGTTGGAATGGAAATTAGAATATTTAAGGTCTGCTTTGTACATTTTTCCAGCAAAAAAAATACCCTGTACAATAATACATTGTAAAGTAAAATATATGTTTATTGTACTGCTGCCTTCATGTAATGCTTTGTTAGTTCAAATCTGTAGACGTCTTTTAGTCATTTTATCTGAAGTTTGAGGGTTTCAAACCAGCAGTGGCCACCAGAGGGAGCTAAAGATCGTCTCACCAAACCCTCGCTGTTTATTGAATCATATATTATCATATTTAACATGAACAACTCAGTGTTACCAGTGGAGGTTTCACCATAGATGCCAACAGGCCAAGTCACATATTTTCTTGATCTTTATTTCATCTTCCTGTCAGTCTGAACCTGTGTCAAATGTACCATTAATCGACCACCCATGAGTACTGCCAACACATCTCACTTCCTCACTAAACCTGGCAGGTGGATGAGATAGACCATTATTATATTATCCAAGAGGAAAACTTCCCTGATTATCTGGGTTCACAGGAGGCTCAAGACGTAATCCTGCCAAACACAGAAAGACCGCAGCGGCCCTCAACAAAGGAAATATCCTCAGCTAAAAACAAAATATATTTTAGATGGACACACTCTACATGATGATATTTTTCCATATGTTATAGACCTATATCCTTAATTCATGTGTGGCCACAATCATGACACAACAAAGAAAATGCATGATGTCACAACCATTAGATCCACAGTGGTTCTTACCACAGTAATACAATTTTCATTTTAACTAATTTTTGCACTAATCATTTATTCATTTGGTCGATGAAATGTCCAAAAACAGTGAACAATGTGCAACCCAGTTCAAGTTCATGTATACATCCAAGGTGGTGTCTTAAAATGTCTTGTTTCATAAATCCAAGACTCAAAGATAATCAGTTTAATATGATTTAAAGAGGGATACATAGGAAATATCCACATTTGAGAGGCTGGGATTATACGCCAGAAAGTTTTTTCAAGCCATTGTTTAAAATGAGCCCCACATTATCGATATAGGAAGTACATGATTTTGTTCTCGTTTTTCTTTCTGCATTTCTGATCAGGGCTCGTGTTTCATGACACAGAAAGCTAAATGTGCCACACAAAACCGCTATTATCATCATTGGACCAAGAAAATTAGCGTGTTTTTAAAACTTTGAGACTCAGTTCAGCGATGGGCAAGATTCAAGTGATTGTATTTATCTCATAATCAGCTGTTTCTATTATTCAGTTGTTGAAAAAAAATATATATATATCATTTAATTCCTTTGGCAAAGAATCTCATCAGCAATCTGAAGTTAATCAAATAAATGTAGTAGAGAGAAAAGTTTAATTTTTGCCTTTTAAAATAAAGTGAATTGGCAAATGGCAAAAGATGGGAATACTCAATTAAAGTATAAGTATCTCAAAATTGAACTACAGTACTTTGGCTAAATGAAGCCTACTTAGTAGGTCCCATCACTGGTTAGGTAGAATGTCTGTTAAAAGATTTGTGGGATCAAAGATATATCAATGTAGTACATACAGTATGACACTTTAACAGCTGCGTTGTTTAATTATCATCTGTAAAGTTAGCCCTCAGAAGTGCGGAACTGTTTTGGTTGTTAATGGCTTTATTTTGAAAACCTTGGCCGGACGTCCTGTGTTGTGTCTCGTTAACTTGACACCGGTGCGCTCGCCTTGAACGATGAAAAAAAGGCTCCCGAGTCCCACCGGACACCAGAGGATCCTCTTCGGACGCAGGTAAGTAAAACTCACCTGGTTAAAGCTAAACACGACATGTGTTCTACAACAGTGAACGTGCTGATACTTAGAGACGGACTGAAACTATTTTGAAGACATAAAAGTTGATGGACGATTGTTTATGAACAGGTGACACTACAGGTTTGTGTGATTTCGCAATTATGGAGTCCAGGAGTTTTCATGATGCGTTAGTGAAGCGCCTCCTTTAAAACAAAAAAACACAGTTTAGAAAAAGAAGCTTAAAAATCTCGCCTAAAGTTTCCTGCAGATCGTTTTATTCTATTTGTTTACACTTGTTCATTTCCATGTTTTAATAATCAACATAAATTAAATAGGCTCATTTATAAATGTGGATGTAGTGGAGTTATTACAGATTGAGCATTTGTTAGATTTGTTTCTAACTTCGAAAAGAAACAAAAATCTTTCAACCAGCTTCTGTCTGAGTGACTTTCATTGTTTGTCAGATGTTGTCAAACTAGTTCACCCACTTTGAATCCACCTACAGTAACTGAGCAGACTGTTCATTCATTCAAGGCCACAGACACCTAAACCTACAATAAGCATCTGCTTGATGAAACCAGACATGGCTGTATGCTGTATACTGTCATATAACTTTAAAACCTTTGACAGGATATTCTCCGGTGACTGCAGCCTATTTTAGCCTCAGTGTTCACAGCCACTCTCCTCTCTTTCATCAGTGTGGAGCAGCAGCCAGGATGATCCCAGTGGGTGAATTCAGAAACCTCGGCACAGAGCAGAACTCAAAGTTTCGGGTCCTGAAACCGTGGTGGGATGTTTTCTCAGAGTACCTTTGCATTGCTATGCTTATGATTGGAGTCTTTGGGTGCACCTTGCAGGTGAGGCACCTACAAACCAGCTGCTTTGTGATCATGAGCTCTTAAAGCCTTAAATGTTAGCCTTTGGGTGGAAACATGACTATTACTAGCTTTATATAGCCTAATCTTCCTGATGAGGCAGAAACATTGGCATCATTTGTAGCTATTTTGGCGTATTTTGTTCCCTCTGTGTCTGATGGAACATGCCACAGCTACTCCTACGAAGTCTGACCTTCACGTCAGGCAAAAACACAGACAGTGTAACTGAACTAACTTGTCTCTCCTGACCCACTTTTTGCAGATTCAGATCACTAACTTGCTGCTTAATGTGTCTCTCAGCACCTGATTATCATTTCTGTGTCATGTTAAAATAGCACAGAGGGAAAGCAAAGGATTTAATATAAATCTGTGATAACAACTGAAAAGTTCTGCTACTTATGTCCTTATTTAAGATGAGGTAAAACTTGATTGCGCTAACACTGAAGACATTCACTTGTTACAGCAGATCAAGAGTCAGAAGCAGAGTGGCAAAACAAGACAAAAACACAGAAACAATAAGAATAAAGATTGTGAACATAATATACACCTTTATTACTTACTTATATGACCATGATGGATAGTTGCACAGGGTTATTATACACACATGGCATGTAGTATTATATCAAAATATAAAAATGTAAATGGACAGATATGGGTTGCGCAGGAAAGAGGAAGGAATTCCCCTTCAATAATGCACAGTATGAATCGTAATGATATATGCTGTATATGTATAGAGACAGATATATATTATATACTATAAATATGTCATGACACGTATAAACTATATAAAGAAAACTGCACAATATAAATAATGTGGTATGATATGAATATTTATTTCCCTTAATGGTAAATGATATCAACACATTAACATCCTTCAACAGACCTGTATGTTGTTTCTTTTGTCTTTGTATAAGTTTAAAAAGAAAAGCTGTCGTATCTGTGTAAGGTGTGTGTAAGTACTTCTACAGCTAACTTTGTAAGGCAAGGATTAAGGTCAGGCATTTGGTTTTGATGGTTAGGGTTAGCATAAGGGGCTGGGGAATGCATTAAGTCAATGAGTGTAGTCAAAAAGATAGCTGCACAAACTGTGTGTTTGTGTGTGCGTGCGTGCAGCCTTTGAAATAATATTAACAACAGTATTTCCTTTAATGGATTGTCTCTATAGACAGTCACAAAAATGTGTCCTGTTGCTTTTTGAAAGATCTTCACCTTATAGACAGGTGAATATTGGCACCATTCAAAAACTACAAAAGCACTTATTTCTGTCTGATATGAGGTTCCAAGTTGGTTGAATAGAAGGAGCATGACTTCACCTCTCCAATAGTGCAACCTTAGTAAGACAGACCTACTGACAAACAGCACAGAGGGAAATGTGAACTACATAATGTACGGTGTGGGGGCAATGCCTCATGCCATGAGGGGCTATGCTTGGTCTGCGACAATGCTTAGGTGGATGGTGCGTGTCAACGTAATGTCTACAGGTGCGAGGTTGTCCAGCAGAACATCACATTGTAACAAGATATTGTAGCTGATTGGTGTCTGTTGCACACATTCCTATTATTCAGTCATTTTGTAATTTGTTTATTTTCCACAGCTCACCCAGGACAAGATTGCATGTCTGCCCAGCCACTTCACCAGCCCGACACCTGAGGCAATCGACTGCAGCCACATCCGGTCCTACAGGGAAAATGAAACGTCACAGCAGACGCTGGTCAAACCTGTGAACCCCATCATCCAGGAGGTGATTGGTCGCAAGAACAACCTGGACATCCACCAATATGTGTTTGTCAACCACTATTGCTATGAAAGGTTTGTCCACTGGTATGCAAAGTTCTTCCCATACCTCGTTGTGATCCACACAATGATCTTCATGGTAGCAAGCAGCTTCTGGTTCAAGTTCCCTGGGACGTCTTCAAAAATTGAACTCTTTGTTACAATCCTTGGGAAGTGCTTTGATTCACCCTGGACCACGAGGGCCCTGAGTGAGGTTTCGGAGGAAAGAGGAGAAGAGAAACTAGTTAGCTGGAGGAGGAACACCATATCAAAAGATCCTGCAGACCGACAAGCAGATGAGGGGGAGACTACAGTGCTTCTTCGCTCCTCCTCCATCAAGTCTAATCCAGAGAAGAAGATACCAGAGCCTCAATCAACTGCCTCCGTCTTGGATAAAAAGGAGGGAGAGCAGGCCAAAGCTTTGTTTGAAAAGGTGAAGAAGTTAAGAACTCACGTAGAGGAGGCGGACCTTTTGTATCTAATGTATGTGCTACAAACTTCCCTGAAAGTCTTCAAGTTCCTTTTAGTCATTATCTACAGTGCAGTTCTGGTACCGAACATTGAGATAGTTGTGCGCTGTTATGTTCCTCCTGAGCTGACTGGTTTTGACATCTATTGCTGCAACCACAACAAAGCCAATATTTTCTCCAAGCTTGCCTACTGTTACATCTGCTTTGTGGGAGTGTATGGAGTTCTCTGCATCTACACCCTCTACTGGCTTTTTCATAGACCCCTGAAGGCGTACTCCTTCGAGCAGGTCAGACTGGAGACGGGTATCAATGACATACCGGATGTGAACAATGACTTTGCCTTCCTGCTGCACCTTGTAGATCAATATGATGCCCTTTACTCTAAAAGATTTGCCGTGTTTCTCTCTGAGGTCAGTGAGAGTCGTCTCCATCAGCTCAACCTCAACTACGAGTGGACCACCAAAAAGCTGCGCACCCGCCTTGCCAAGAACACCAGTAACCGGTTGGAGCTCCACCTCTTAATGTTGCCGGGGCTCCCTGACACAGTCTTTGAGATTCCTGAAGTGGAATCGCTCAAACTGGAACAAGTTAAAAATGTCACCATCCCAGCTAGTGTGGCAAAGCTTGAATCCCTTCAGGAGTTATCACTGATCTACTGCCCAGCAAAGCTCCAGCTGCCAGCCCTGAACCACCTTAAGGCAAATCTAAAAGTGCTGCGTGTATCTTTTGAAAGTTTAGAAGAGGTGCCCATGTGGATGTACACCCTACATGGCCTGGAGGAGTTACATCTGGATGGTCTTATAACCAATGAGTTGTCCAAAAGCGGCACTCTGGAATCCCTCAGAGAGCTTCGAGCTCTGAGAGTCCTCACTCTCCACTCAAACCTCACTAAGATCCCTCCCAGTTTAGTGGATGTTGCATTGCAGCTTCAGCGGTTGAGCATCTGCAACGAAGGAATCAAGCTCCAAGCTTTTAGCAGCCTGAAGAAGTTAACCAACATAGTCTCGTTGGAGTTGGTGGGCTGCGAGTTGGAGCGCATCCCGAGCGCTGTCTTCAGCCTGAACAATCTGCAGGAGTTGGACCTGAAGGAGAACAAACTCACCACTGTGGAGGAGATTCTGAGCTTACAGCACTGCCGGCGTTTAGTGACTCTCCGACTGTGGCACAACAAAATCACATACATCCCTGATCACATCAGTAAGCTGCATACCCTCGAGACGCTGGACATTAGCTGGAACAAGCTACGAAAGCTTCCCTCTCGGCTGTTTTATTGCACCAAACTCAGACACCTCGATGTCTCCCACAACCAGCTCACCTCTGTTCCTGCTGAGGTGGGCATCCTGCAGGGTCTCCAGTTCTTCTCTGCTGCATTCAACTCCTTAGAGACGCTGCCAGAGGAGCTGTTCTCCTGTAAGAGGCTAAAGACTTTAGCTCTCGGAAACAACTGCTTGCCTACTCTTAGCTCAAGAGTGGCCAACCTGACCCAGCTGGTCCGGCTGGAAATTAAAGGGAACCGTCTGGAGTCTCTACCTCTGGAGATATGGGACTGTCCCCTGCTGACTGTCAGTGGGCTTATAGTAGAAGACAACCTGCTTGAACTGCTGCCATCGGATGTACGAAGCAGGCTGACTAACACATGAGTTTGTAGAGCTAAGGCCTGTCATGGACTAATCTGTTGTAGGTGTAGCATGGTGGTCACTGGTGGCAGGGCTGCCGACGGGAGGGTCCACTAATCAATTGTCCCTTGCCCTCGGTCATCACAGAGCCCAAAAAAGACCTTGAAATAATCTCTAACCATTAAGATAATCTGCTAGGGGAACTCTAGTGATCATCTTGCCCTGGGCAGGAGCAGAAGTATCGCTGGCCCTGGTCGCTGGGCTGATTTGTGTTGAGGAAATTGAGTATTAACAGACGATTATCCCATGCTGCCAGATGGGAATATTTATACAAAAAGGGACAAATAGAGAAACCACAACTGACTGTAAAAGGATGACCAAAGTCTAGAAACGTATTTATAATACGTTAAATGTTTGTTCAAATCAGTGAGAATGAGAGGAAAGTCTACCTGGACATGTTTTTGACAATGTTTTTTATGTATTTTCTTAAATACCATTTTGAAATAAACATTTTACAAAGTTTGTAGGAGTCTTAAAAATACCTTAGTGCATTCATTTAAAAAAGATTGATTTTTATATAGATGGTTTCATTGGTGTTGATATTGAAAGATTAGAAAAAATATTGTCAAGTCACGGTACCGTCACTGTTCCACAGATGAGGAGACGATCTGTGAGACGAGGCTTGACCTTGGAATACTTCTAAACCTCTCGGCGTCAAGTTTTTGTTTACTGAATAGTTTGTGGATTCTTCCGAAGACACAAGTTAAGTGATTTGCTAACCACGCTGTATCCTGTTAGACAGGTTTTGACATTATGAAGAAGTGTTTCCCACAGTGCGGTGGCTCATGTTGCTCCCTTTTCAGACACTAAACAAGGAGAGGGAGAGAAAGCCTTTCAGTAGCAGAATAAAAGGTATTCATCTCTGTTTATGTATTCAAAGCTGAAATCATACAGGGGGTTATCAGTCAGATAGAAGTCAAGGCAGCCTGATATGCGGTGAGCATAACATGAGACAATGATTAATCATTTACAGAGAAGGAAGATACAACTGTTGTTCATCAAAATGCATCCTGGATGGGTAATATATTGATCGTACTAATATCTGTGTGTACATTCATACATTCAAGTTTTGGCTACTCTAGAATTTAAATCTTGCTTCTCTGTTTATTTTTTTTAAGATCTCTTAAGCACAATTGAAATTTTACAGTATAATATGGGTGAAACAGGAGGTGATTTCCAGTCAACAATGGTAAGTAAGTGGAATTTGAGCGGTAAGATGTAAAATTATCAACACATCCTCAGAATTTTATATAATACCTAAATGACTGAATGGGTAGATTGCCAGTGATTCCTAAAACAAAATATTTGAGTGTTTTCAAAACATCATGACCGTTGAAGCGTACCAGCGACAGCAACTTGTTGAACACTTTCTGTTTGGTTAGGTTTAGGCACTCAAATTACTTGGTTAGATTTAGGAATAATCGTAATTTCCTCGAAGGGTAGCCTCACCAATTTCACACATTAGTGTTTACAGGTCTTGAGGAGCACTACTACATATGTGAAAAAAGTAGCATAAAGCCTTTTGTGGCTCCAACGATGTCACTCTGTGATTGAGCGGTATTGTGGGCAACATAGGCACCAGGTTTTGAAAAGGAAGGAAAATGCAAGGAACAAAAAACACGCAATATCTATGGTTTGATCATTTGTTTTTAAACTGTTCATGATGAGTCCAACAGGAAGAGTGCAATGAGACCAGTGGACTGCTTTTCAAAACCTGGCGCCTAAATTACGATAATGCAACGCAACCGCTGAGTTTCATCACTGGAGGCAATTTATTAGATAACAAGCAGTTTGCTCTGGAGTCTACTACTTTTTTCTCACAGGCAGTAGTACCCCTCAAGACCTGTAAACTCACTTTAATGTGTAAAATTGGTGGAGTTACCCATTAAAAGGTTATTGTAGTTACATAGGATTAGTTTTATCATGATGGATACAGTAGGTGTAACTTGAATGCATTTTACTTGAAATTCCTCTATTCAGTGTTTCGTACAAACAGATACACCCCTCCTTTTTTTCTGCATTCTTTCTGTCTGTCACCCACATGTTCATGTTCCCTCTGTGTACCAGTGTGTCTCGTCTCAAACTCAGATGTGCAGGACAAACTTTTATGCCTCACCCTGAACTTCAGAGCAGTCGTGTCCCGGCTTGCATGGCTACAAGTTAAGGACATACCTCAGTAATACCGGAGCATACAGTGACCTGCCCACACAGCCACACACATTAAATCTCTGAAAGTGTGATGCTTTTTTCATAATTTACTTATTTCTTTTCCCCTCTCAAGGTGGCAGTCAAGTGCGTCACCAGTATTAACCAAAAGAGATGTGATGGCATGATTGTGACTAAGCTGGAAATAACAACATGTTTTGTCTCCTGAGAGCTTTGTTTTGAGTTGTTAGGGGCGATATCTTCAGGTAAAGGTGGTGTACTGACTTGAGCTTGAAATGTCAGAGCTGCTGCCAGAGTATTGGGTGTGTCTTTAGGCCCGGTTGTGCTAATTCAGTAGGAAAATCAGATTGGGACTGCCATGTGAGTTTCTGTTGTTCGTAAGTCTAAAATGTCAGGATGCAGCTCCTGTGGGCTTTTATTCCCTGCAGCCTAATGAACTGAATTGAAGTGTGACAGTTTGTAGGTTAATAGAGCGTGTGTCTGTGCCAGGTTTGTTTACACTGACTCATCATTTGTGATTTCACCAGTTATTGGTATCAAAGTTCATAAACCATCAAACATTTTATAATATTTCACCACTGGGTGACTCTCTTGGTTGATATTGCACCTTATTTCAATCATTCATGAAGACCTTTATGCAGCTTTAAGGATGGGTTTCAATTCTTTTAAAGCTGATCTTAATAAGATACTCAGATTTTCATACATACACTGAATGTAATATTGATCACTAGTCATTCTTTTGTCTATACAGGCTATGACCTGGGGCTACAGCAAGGAAAACCAGTATGGGAGAAACAAAAAGTTCATTTCTGACTTAAAACCATTTGATTTGGCTGACTCAGACTGAAAAAAACAAACTTCAAAATGTATTTTTCCCATTTCTTACAGTATAGTTTTATCAGGAATGTGTCCTTTATCAACCAGTATTGACAGAAGGAACAATTACGGTGATCAATAACTCTTTGAGTGTACACATGGCCATGTAAGTCAATAATGTTGATCCTTTTATATCTTGAGCCTGTCATTACTCATTGTTGTCCTTTTAGTATTGATTGATTTGGGGATTGCTTTACTGATTATGACTGGTCTAAGCAACACAAAAGAATAGTAAAAAGGCTCATTTCAATGTCCTAGAGGCCAAACTGAGGTCTCAAAATGTTGTTTTGTTCAAATAACGGTCCAAAACCCAAATAAAATCCTTTCAATATAATGTACGACAAGGAAGCTGCAAAATTTTGATGACCATTTAACGCTCCAAATAGTACTAACTCTAAAATACCAGCCATATAAATATACCAGATTTTTTTCATCAAGATCCAAACGTTATTCCATTAGAAATAAATGAAAATGTGGCGCACAGGTGGTCGAGTGGTTAGAGCGCATGCCATAAACGCAGCTGACCCCGGTTCGATTCCGGCCGGAGGTCCTTTGCTGCATGTCACATCCCCCTCTCTCTCCCATATTTCCTATCTGTCTACTGCTTAATAAAGGTGTCTATGCTAAAAAATCTTTAAAGAAATAAATGAAAATGCTGAAGTCTGGCAAAGTTAAACAACGTGAGAAGCATTCCTGCGCATTAACATTAACCATCTTGGCACGGGCAACAACTTCAACAACTTATAGGATATCAAAATAGCTGACGTATTATTTATTCATTGTATTTACTGATACAGCTCTAACAGAGTAGTAAGGGGCATCCTATGGAAGAGAGCTATAAGGCGCTAATGATGCAATACGCCCAGTCTGAGTCCAGCTGGAGGCCTTTGTTGCATGTTATCACCTCACTCACTTCAATTCTCCTTCGTCTATTATCCACTCAATGAAAAAAACACAAAAAATACTAGAAACAAGTCACCACTCACATATTTACACTTAAGCACTTATACTTTCATTGTAACACAGGTTAATACACCTGACTCATGGCTCAGCTCTCAGTGGTGTCGTCATCGTGTATTCCCGCAAACCTGTCTGCTTTTTGACCATTCCCATGACTGGGAAGAGAAGGCTGATACTGGTTTTTCTTGTCAACCTTTGTCAAACCTGTCACTCTAGCTGTGTCTTTCCCGACCTGCAGATCAAAAGATCAACAGCAGTGTTTATACAGCACAGTGAGTATTTGCTCGTCCAACAACACGCCCATATTTGTGCTTGAGCTCTACCTAGTGGCTGGAGGGAGGTTTGTCTGAGGCTGCTTCTTGCACCAACATGTTTACAGCTGTTGTGTGACTAAATTTAGCTGTTTTGGTGTGAAACTATATTTAGATATAATTAGTGGTTGTGTGTCTATACTACACGAGATGAGAGGGTGGTAAAGACAAAGACAAAACCAAGCTGTGAAAATATGGGTGTGGACAGTAAATGACTCTTTTTTTGTTTTTGTTTTCCCCTTCTCAATAACTACTGCTGAAGGACTCTTGAGTGAGGCATTTAAAGTCAAGCTGCTCAAATAGAGTTGTTCAATATCCAAAAGCCAAATACTGTGGTTGGACTGCAACTCCCAGCATGCGTCTATGTAAATCTGAAAAGGGAACCTGAAAACAACATGCATCTGCTGACTGCAGTACAATTAAATCCAGTGGAGGAGGAAGCATTGAGGCTTTTACAAATTTTACTTGAGACAAGTGAAGGTGATTATTGGAAAACTATATAACTATAAAACTATAACTGTATTTTTTTATTATTGCTGAATTTTTTTGCATTCAGTATTTTAGTTTTGAGCTACTTAATGCTTTACAAGATGCTTTGATATGGGGATAGAACACTGACTTTAAACATTGGCGGTGAAAATGAAACCTTAATGTAAAAAGGAAACATTGGTATTGAAACACCAAGTTGTACTGGCACTGAAGAAACACAGTCAATTTTTATAAAGACAGAAATGACACAACAACAAAATACAAACAAAATGCATCTTCAAAAAAATGAAATAATTTGGATGTCTGTTTATATTTCCATGTGCCAACACAACCTTTCCAATAGTGTTTCAATTCAGGTTTTATTTTTAAAGACAAATTTTATTTTCAGTGTCTGCAAGTCACTGTTCTCGCCCCATTCCTTAATCTTTAACAACAAATGAATTCATAAGTACTTCTACTCGAGTCACATTTCTGAGTTACTTGTACTTCTACTACTTGTATTTCCATTTTCTGACGTTTTAAACTTCCACTCCACCACATTTTGGGGGCAAATATTGTCCTTTCACAAGTTATTTGATAACTTGGTCACTTTGCAGACTGTATGCTGAATTACCACATTTTTAAAATAATTTGTTTTTATTGATGATTGGATATTTTAAAAAACACAACAAAACAAAGATCACACATGCCAGAAAATGCTGAATATCAGATCCAATAATTGGCCAAGCCGATAATTTGGTTGACACATAACACAGTTTGTACACACATAAATATACAGTATGTATAATTTAATTTTAATCATACGTGTGATAAGTACATTTAATATCAGATACTTTAAGACGTTTACTCGTTGTACAATTCATATGGGTGACTTTCACTATACCAAAGTAATATCTGAGCGAAATACCTTTACTTTTTCTCAAGAATGACTTTTGGGTACTTCATACAACACTGCTGTTGATATACAGTTTGTGTGTAAAGGCATTTTTAATAAAGTAACCAGTAAATAGCGGGCAGATAAATGTAATGGAGTAAAGTTCAATAGTTCTCCCTGAAATGGAAGTTGTAATTAGTACAAAATGGAAATACTCAAGTGAAGCACAAGTTGCTTACCTCCACTGATTTATTGTCAGAGAAAGCTCAAGTTTTCTGTCAGATCAATTCAGAAAATTTAATTAAATGTTTTTCAGAAAAGATGTGCTAATATTGTGAGAAATGCACTAGTCATCACATGTTGACAACGCAGATGTCTTTCTGTGACCTCATGAGGCTCTACACACAGTCGCCCAGCAGCACAGTCCTTGAACTGTATCTCCTTTGTCGACTGCTGGAGTTGGCCCGTGACACACCAGCAAACAAAATACCCATTGTGCTGCGAGAGCCCTGAGCACAAACATCAGCAAACCGTGCCACCGTTACCTACACGCCTCAACAAAACAGGGGCCTCATTCTTAGTGAGCTGCAATCCAGCTATCTGTGCGACCTCTGAGAGGGTTTCCACATTCCACTGTGGAGTTATTATAAATGCCCTTGATGA
This sequence comes from Sparus aurata, assembly GCF_900880675.1. NCBI lineage: Eukaryota > Metazoa > Chordata > Actinopteri > Spariformes > Sparidae > Sparus > Sparus aurata. The sequence goes on along the minus strand of NC_044187.1, from coordinate 21,906,138 downwards.
ATCACCTTGAATCAGCCTGTTTTGTCTATCAAGGCAGAATACATCACAATGTTATAAATGTGAAGGAAAATCATAGAAGTGTGGTTTATCAAAGGCTTGAGCTGATATTGTACAAACCAAATGATCTTTTGAAAGTACTTATAATATAAAATATAGATTTTGAAACATGACATATTACAACAACAAAATAATGTCAGACAGTGGTTCTATTTGCCCTGTCACGTGAGCAGTGAGTCTTTTTTAATTTAAATGACTTTTATAGGCCAGATGAGGTCAAGCTTTTCAGTATTTCACAATAAAAACAAAAAATATAAGAAATCTCAGGACAATTTCTCAAATAAAAGCCTGTTTATGTGGCAGAAAGTTGTTTTGTCATCTTGTTAAGTGTTATGATGGTTTGAATACCATTTTTAAAAAAAGACTATATAACGTTATTAGGAAAAAACAATAAAATTCTTCATTTCAAATGGAAAGAAAATCTGCCTTAAAAAACAAATGCATAATCATACACCACAAAATCTGAAGGTGACTTTACTTTAAAAAAAAAAAAACTGTAGAAACTCATACCCTCAACATTACCAGGTGAACTAATTACATCAAGATGTTGAAACTCTTTAGCGCATACAACTCAAATGTATTAGTCTACTATACTTAGTAATTCTGAGGTAATTGGTTTCCTGATTCTTTTTTAAATTAAAGTCAACATTTAAAATTTACAGTGTACATAACACTCCGACATCCCTGAAAAACCACAGCAAAGACCTCGGTGTGGTTGCTCGTAGCTACAGCTTGGAAACAGCTAAAATCAGTGAACTGTTTAAAAAGAAAAACTATGACTTCAAAACTTCAAGTTCAACACTTTATTTTGTGCTTTCTTCTTCAAATATTAAAGTGAATAATTTCACTTGTTTTAAAAGTATTTGTATAAATAACATTTCAACAAATCACAATAAATGTCACTATTTACAGAGTCACAGGAATATTCAGTCCTATTCCAACAATAAATAAGAGTAAATTCAAAGTCTAAGTACATCTAATTAAGAGAAACAAAACTATGTAAAGCAATTAGGGTGCACCATGTCAAGTTTTGTAAAAAACAAAAAACAAAAAAAAAAAAAGAAATGTTTTAAAACACATACAACTGTTACAATTACACAATGTAAATAATGCAATCATTACAAAAACACTGGGGAAACTATCTACAAATGTGCACTCCCAATCAATAGGGACAACAGATAGTATATAAGGTGCCTAAACTGCACTGTGCAAATTAACAAAACAAATAATCCTTTACACAGCAATGAATTCAAGTCACCAGGTTTGAAGCAAAGAAAAGTTAGGTCGGGGTCACCCAGCGGGCACCCAGCACCCAGACATCTGACTAACTATGAATGTGAGCGAAAAGCAAGTCAATCATATCAGGCACACACGAAGCTCGGGCCACGTCTATGGCCGTCTGACCGCTGATGTTGGCGTGCTTCAGGTCGGACCGTGGTGCCAAGAACTCTACGACATCCCGGTGGCCTTCCCGGATGGCGATGTGGATAGGCAGGGCGCCGCTCTGGTCCGGGATGTTTACAGAGGCACCGTACTCCACCAGAACCTGCAGCGTGTCCAGGAATCCTGTCCGTGCTGCGTCGTGCACAGGCGCTATCCCATGTTTGTCCTGCACGTTGGGGTCTGCTCCTTTTTCCAACAGCAAACTGGCAACCTTGGAGTTCCCCATCATCATCACCTGTAAGAGATATGAGAGGAAGGGGGGAGGGAGAGAGAGAGAGAGAGAGTGCACAGTAAATTCAACACCGGTGTGTAAATGACCCTAGATTCTCTCAGAGGTTCTTTCCAACACTATCATGTCAGAGATCTCCACAGAGATCACTAATTAATACTTAAATGTTAAATTGTATTCCTGAAAGTCACTTCAAAGAAAATCTTTAAAGTGTGAGTGCTGAATCGTAGCACACTTGGTACAGCGCTCCGATTTACCATGACCTGGATGACTGAGAACCTTCATCAACATCTTTTAGTTGAGGTTGTTTTAAAGAGGTTGATTTATTTTTCATCAGTCAACCGATAGAAAGTCAATCATTCTTCAAACATTAGGATAATTCATTAAGTACGTTTTCAGCCAAGAATTTCAAATATTTTCTGATCTCAGCTTCTCATATGTTGGCTGTTTTGTCTTTGTTATTCTTTACAGTTAATGAAACATCTTCATGTTTTGGGCTGTTGGTTGGCTTGAGGACGTCACTTTGAGGTCTTAGAAATTGCGAGGAATATTTTCTTTTTTTCCCCCCTGACATTTCATAGTAGGGCTACAAGTCACAATTGTCATAACTGACAAAGTAAAGCGGGAAATCCTCACATTATGTGAGCTGAAACCAGCACATTTTTTTAATTTTTGCTTGAAAAAAACAACTCAAACAATGAATCAGTTATCCGTTTTCTTTCGACCAATGGTTGCAGCAACAGATTAATTGATAGAGACAACTGTTAATTGAAGCCTGGCCATTTTGTCTACATCATTTATATAAACAGCCTAACATATTAGAAACACCTCTTAGTATAGCCTAACAATTCCACAGCAATGATCATAAAGTAAAATCAGCAACTCATTCTCACATCATTTGAGCTGCCACGATTAATTGATCAGTCAAGCAATCAATTTATTGTCAGTGAATAAATTCCCAACTATTTAGATAACTGATTAATCGGTTTCAGTCTCAACGCTTATTTCAGATTCTTAAAAGTGAATATTTTCTGGTTTCTTTTCTCCTCTGATAGTAAACTGAATGTATTTGTGTTGTGTCTTTAGCTTTGGGAAATATCAATGGACATTTTTAACCATTTTCTTACATTTTACAGACAGCCCTTAGCATTATAACCTTTAAGTAGGTAGGATTTATAACATGGCTGCTGGCTTAGACTGGCATTAGTTGAAAGTGTACCTGATAAACTGGCAACTGAGTGTATATCCTCTTTATTATGCATTTCTAGCAAGTCAAGTCATCACATATTCTCCATTTTGCTGGATCTGGGTTCTACTTGATTCCACCAACAGCCTTAAAACACGGTGCTATAACATATTCATAACAGCTCAGCACAGCCATACGTACCGTTATGTCAGGACGAGAGGAGATAAGTTTCTACAGTCTGTGTGTGCAGTTCATACCTCTGTTAATATTACTTATGTGTCAGCATGTCTGTGAGTTGGTCCTCACCTGTAACGCCGTCCTGTTGAACTCATTGAGAGTATCAGGATGCACCCTGCATTCCTCCAGGATCCTCTGCACCTCGCTCGTCTTCCCTTTGGCTGCCGCCGCCGTCAAAGCTTTACCGGCATCCATCTGACTAAGGACCATTATATTCTCTCTTTCAGCCTGTCCAGTGGGAGATGTACAACAACAGTCAGACCCAAACTCAACCACGGGATGCTCGTTATGACACCAACGGTACAACGGAGAGTAAAGCGGCGAAACGAGATTAACTACGACTACAGCTAGCTACCAACAGCATCCGGCTAACGTCTTTTAGCTAGTTCCCCGTTGACGCCATGTTATTATATGACTGCTAGCGCAATGTGAGATCGGGTCCATTTAACAAACCATTCGTTTAAACAACAGAGATGGGCGAACACGGTTGTTGTGTCGAGAGCCAGACAGCTCACGTCAACTGAATATCACAAACAATTAGCATCCCGGCTAACCGCTAACATTGAAAGGAGAACAAACCGTAGAGCTTTCAGGCATTACCTTGTTCGTTTCCTTGAGATCCACAGCGCCGACACGATTTTATATCCCGCTGTTTCTGAAGACCAGTATTTTTTAAATAAAATCCGAACACGGAGGGTTTATAAACATTAGTAAATACATTTGCGCGCTGAGATCTACACAGCGGTGTCTCCAGACTACAATTTACAAACATTGGAGAGAACACACGCTGACCAATCACAGCTCACTCGGAGGGTGTTGCTCTTCCATATATGGTAAAAGAGGCCGGGCTACAACTCTGTTACTACACTATCACTGTGGTAACAGCGACAGTCAACCAATCAGAGCCCGTGGTGCAGAAAGCGGGCGATTCGTATACGTTGATGTCTTCAAAGGCAGTTCATTCACATTTCTGACCTTTGCTTGTATTTCTCCAGAGACAAGTGTGGAAAAAAGGCGGGTGTAAGGTTTTAATTTTAGGCGGAATTTACCGACTGTGATTTCACAATGCACTACTACAATATGAGGACAAATCTGCCCTTACATGGTGTTGCAAACTCATGGGAAAAAACAGAGGCGCTGAAGGAGGATGCAAAGGTTTAATATTGACAGATTGTTTGAGGGAATTAAATCATCACACATTTAAATAATTAGCAGTGGTCCCACAGTAGAAACATTAAAATCAAGCTGCACACAGATTTCATAAAACAAGATCACTGACAGGTGAAATTCAAAGACATTCTTTCAGTCGAGTTAAAGTGATTATTGATGTTCCTGTGAAGGTGCTGGAAGTGAAGAATATACAGTAATCCCTCAGGCTTTACACATTGGTCCTCAACTGGTAGTCTATGTGAAAAGAAAACACATGTAAGGAGAAAACATTAGTAAAGTCCAAGTTCAATTTGATTACATTTCTAAATTGTATGTGTATATTACCACTTGCTTAAATAGTACAATATGTTCCAATAAAACAGTAAGTCACACGTATTGAAGATTGTATGGCTGTAGCTACACCTGAAGGGTGTTTGTATTCCACATCAATGGTATTTTACAGGCCAATGCCAGTATTTTCTTTACATCATATGATACATTAAAGGTGCACTATGTAGTTGGAAGACATTTTAAGAGAAGAGAAAAATGTTGACTGATTGATTTTCATGACTAAATAAACTAAATAAACAATCTGTCCTCAAAAGACAACACAATTTCATACTGTTTTACTGTGTTTATATTTGCAGGACTCTTCTAAGTGGCCACCTTTCTCGGTTAAAACAATGTTTCGTGGACCTTATTCTCCTGGAAGATGGTTTGCTTATATATAAATATAACAAAGAACTATTTCTGAGTTTGTATTATTACCTCATTAATACTTAAAGTTAATGTTCAGCAAATGCATGTTTATTTGCAGGGCAGAGACATGTTGGGAAATGAAATGTAGAGAAAATAAAACTGGATGTTTTGATGATCAAAATAATATCAGAATTTAGATGTAAATATAATGGCTTTTTCCAGAATTTGGGAAACTGGGAAACGGTGGACCTGGACTCGGGACCTCATGATTTCTAAAGTTGTGGATGCAGGCTTGAGTATGCAGGATTATGCAGGAATTGCTTAATGTACCTCCACTCTGTGTAATGTACCGCACCCAGGGTAGAGCCTGGTAACCACTTTTTTCAATGATCTTCATATATCGCACCTGGTAAGAGAAAGAGAGTGAGTGTGACAGGGTAAGACAACATGTTGAGGCAAGTAACATTACTGTGCATCATTGCCAATTAAAAATAAATCTAGTTATGAGTCTGAGCACAGAATCTACAGGACCTGACCTGACTATCCAGGAGCTGTAAACGCCCTATGTGATCTTGTCAAGGGATGTTTAGAGCTTTAAAACGGATCCATATTGATATAAAGAATATAAAACATGCTCCGACAGGCCTCAGATCGACTGGACTTATAAACACACCTGTATTCCTGAGACTGTGAAGTATGGGATTTCAAATTTGACAGTAATGGGAGGTTTTCCCTCAAGCTCATCGTTCTCAACGCTGGGCAGACCGAAATGAGCTCTCATGAGAAACTCTTTGCCTCCCTGGATAGATAAAGGCACATAGACAAACAGTTTAAACACGGAAAGGCAGAGAGATGAGAGAATAAAATACATTTCTGTATTTGATCAGAATATAATGCATCGATGTAACTGTATATTTCTTACAGGGAATGACTTGATGGTCCACACCACCATGTTCTTCTCAGGCACATACTTGGCGTTGCCCGTGCTGGTTTTGAACTTGGGTGAGTCGGCATCGCTGGGCACAGGGACCCTCACCTCCACATTATTTGCCACAGACTGTTTTTTAAATTGTCCCTTTGCCTGAAAATGCAGCACAATATGACAGGATACTTGTGAACGTCTTTTCAGTCTCACAAATGGTTGGTGACTGTTCAAGCTATAAAGTGAAAAACAACTGGAGACACAGCGAGTATGAGAAAAACAGTTAGGTGAATAATTCTTGCTCTAATTGTTGCTTTTAGTTTTTGGCAGTTTTCCAATGTTTACATCACCAGTGACATTAAAGTTGTTCAGTACCTTAACCATGATTTCCACTCGACTGTGAGAAAATTTCTCTATGATTGATTCAATCCATATCAGAGGCTTCACCTGTAACAGATGAAGAACAAGGTTTTATTATAAAACAAGTTTTACATTCAAAATATACACATACACATGATACATCAGTATCCATGTTCATTTAGTCGTGTGTTGACATGTAGTGATGTGTGTGAGGCTAGTAAAGCTGTCAGAGTTGCACTACTAGTCTAATGTTTTCTTTATATATACATTTGCACAATGAACAAATCAATAAAGCAGTGCTTTGTGTCAAAATTGTTTCATTTCATTCAAGTTTTTCACAGATCTTTAGACTGTTTCTTGTATCAAATTTCTCCTCTGGGGATTATTAAAGCCATCCATCCTCCATTCATCCATTCAATATTTTCATGATGGAAACAACGAAGTTCCTCAAAGGTGTACGTGAGTGCTGTGTTACGTTCCACCACTGAAAACCAGCAGCATGTGAGTCATTAATACGGTACATGGTGTATAGAGGATTTAGTGTGAATACAGTGTGTATTGGACTAACATGCGTGTTGATGCGGTAGGACATGAGCTCGGACTCCCCGTCAGGAGGAATGAAGGAGATCGTTCGATCGCTCTCAAAGCGTGAGAGACGGACGCACTGGTGGAACTTCACATCCTCCATCGTCACCGTCTTTCCCTTATCACCTGAACACAGCACAGTACAAACAGTGGTATTAATTTAAATGTGACTAAAGCAGACAGATGAGCCACATATGACTGATGGATGTAGACTGATGCTGCATGCGTACGTCCGGTGAGAGCGAAGAGCACGCGGTCGTTGAGGCCCAGCCGCAGTTCCGGCATCCCAGAGAGCATGGTTTTCAGCTTGATGCTGCCCACGATGTCACTGCTCATCACACTGCCGTTAGCATTCACCTGTACACACGATACACAGCGGTGGATAAATATGGACTATATAACTATTTAATTGAATAAATCAAACTAATCTGATTCATCAAGTTTATTAAATCAAACAGTAAGAAAATCCATGCAATACTTGCTCTATTATGCCCTATTCACCATAATACCATTAGCTTTAACTATATACAAGCAATGTTAGCTATTATTAGACGGTTTTGTGTAAAAAAACAAACAAACAATCTACTCCAACTTTTAAAATGTTCCTGTGATTAACAACATAAGTGGCTTTAGGTGATGCAATTGCAGATACCCGGCGTCTGACTTAAGGTGGCGTTCAAAAGCTCTCAGTGAGTCTCACAATGACGGATCTCTTCTTACCAATACATTGATGGACTCGATGACATCGATAAAGACCTCGTTCTTCTTGTATTTGATCCCCTCTGACCTCCAGGAGACAGCGTTGGTGACGGTGGTCGGCACTTTGGACTTTGCCACCTCGAGCTTGGCTCCTTCCTGAGTGATGTATCTGCAAAGAGAAGAGACGGACTGCTGTGATTCAACACCACTCTCAGTATACATGATAGTGTGTGTGCGCGTGTGTGTTTTGGGAAGTCTTACTCCTGGAGGATCTTGCTGTCAGTAGTCTGTGGGAAGCCAAAGTCCATCAGCTCATCCAGCAGCTCATAGACAACCACAAAATTGTCCTGAATGCTCTCCTCCTCCAGCTCTTTGAAGTACTCTGTGAACACCTGCGTAACACACAGAGCAGACATCAGACTGATCTGTGGCCGTGGCCCTGAGTAACACATCACTATAAATACAAGTTTCCCCTCAGAAAATGTAAAAAGCAAATATTTACAGCAATTTACACGTGTCTCACCTCCACTAGTTTGTATAGGAATGAGTAGACGAGGGAGGCGTTGGAGTTCTTGTTTGTAGTGGCCACCACTGTGAAGGAGTCAAGGAGTGTTTTGCACATTTTTTTTTTACAATTAAGACGATTGCTGTTGTTCACCTTGCTGTGTTATTCAATATTCTGTGACTTTAATAAAGACATTTTGTTGAATGTGAATGTGCACTTGAGGGCTTTTCTGAGATTTCCCCTTTAACGTCTCATTGCGAAGTAAATGTTGATTGCACAATGCAGTGTGATGAAACCCTCAACGTTTAGATTGGTTCCCTATAAACCTCACTTTCACTTTTCTTTTTTTTTTCCTGCCACTTTGCATGAAATCTCCTGGAAACAGGAAGGTTCACTGGCGATAGTCAGGCAGCAGCCCGGCACCATTCCTGTCTCCAGTATAAACTAAATGACTGAAGGAACTCACATTTACTTCTGTGTTGTTGGTAGCTGCCACTCAAAGAAAAATGCAAACGATGCAGTTGCTTTTGCGACATGGGCACCAACAAAAGTACGATGTGAGAAGGAAGAAAGCCTGTTTCCACTTGAAGTAAAAGTACTATTACCACACTGTGGAAAACAATCTATTTGCAACATGTACTCAAAGTATCAAAAGCAAAAGAACTTGTTCTCGAGAAAACTGGTCTCTATTAGTTTTTACCATTTTGTCTGATGTTTTTGGATTAATATTACTGCTGTATTAATGTGTATGTTACATGTAATTACTGCTGATGAGATCTATAAGATAACATGACATCTTTTTCACTGGACAGAAAGGGTGTAAAAAATTGTAATCTGTATAATTAGAAACTAAAGCTGTTAAACAAATGTAGTAGAGTAAAAAGTAGAGTATGTGCGTCTCAGATCTTGTAGAGTATAATGTTTGGAAAATAATGGAAATGCTTAATTAGAGTACCTTGAATTTATACTCTAGTAAAAGCACTCACGGCTCATGGCGCAGCTCAGAGTGGACAGAGAATATTTCCACGCTCCAGAACTACTTGTAAAAGATACGGTACAGGTTGCTGTGTTTGATCCACATGAAGTGAACGCTGCCGTGTGACAGCACAGGACAGAGGAGGCCCTCCTCTTCATGTTGCATGAGTAAAGGCATGAAGTGGTCGATCTCCGCCATGTCCACATCGCCTTTGTAGTTCCGACAGATCAACACCTGAGGAGAGTGAATAACACCACAGGGATGTCACACAGCTGCGTGTTTGATTAAAGATGTGACAGCTTAGAAACGTTTTACTCATTTGTAGAGCGCCAGTGCAACATGTTGATAAAGTAGCTCGAAATACTTGAAAACAGTTACTAACAAAGATGGAACAAGATTCAATCTAACTTTATTAACCATTCTTATGAATCACAATGTAAGTGACGATGGACTTCAGTATTGATAACTGAATTATTGTAACTAACAGTTATAGATTTTTCACTGATGTGATATTATTATCATTATCATTATTATTATTATTATTATTATTATTATTATTATTATTATACTACACTACTCAAAATTAGTAAGGGATATTGGGATATTTTAGTGTTTCACTTAATTATTTATTCGGTGACATAAAATGCATTTTATTCTTTCGAGTTTTGTGAATATCTTTGGTCCCTTAACTTTAATTGCATATGCAAGCACATGCATATACATATCTCAATATCCCTAACTTATTTTGAGTAGTGTATTAAAATTAACTGTTGGGTCCGCACAATTAAGCAAGACATTATCCAAAAAAAAATTATGACATAGTGTTGTATTCAAATTGCAAGGAGCTGCGTTTTTTCGGTAAACGGCTGAATGTGTGATAAAACAGCGTTATAAATGAGAGAGGTGCTGCAGAAAGTCTACGAATCATTTTCACATGGCGTTAGAAAACATGCTTGTCAGGTACAGACCCCTGTAATTGTCACCTCATCGCGATTTTAGCAATTTTGTTACAGTGACAATGAAAATTGTGATGCAATAATGATGATTCAAAATAATCAAATTATATATTTTTAACTTCATGATAATAATGATTATAATAAAATGTATTTATATAGCACTTTTAAAAAACAGAGTTTTGACAATCAAGCAAAAGCAGGAAACCCAGGAGGGCATTACTACAGAATAAACACTCAACAGCTGAGCCAAACACAGGGAAGTCTAAGGTGAAGTTAAAACAAGAAGGCAGACAAGGAAATGTAAAAACACAAATAGTCAATATGAGTCATTACGAGTAAAAGGAATAACGCAAAATCACAGAAAAGTACGAGAGAGAAGAAAACATAAACAATTGCAGGTGGGGCAACAAGGATCAATTCCATGATGTCACCTCAGCTTTTACTTTCCTCTTCCTAGAGCAGAATAATGTTCCAATTTAGAAAGTATTCAGACTAACTGATCATGAAAATAATTGTTATTTGCATCCTGGACATAAAGTCTTCAGAAGGAGCCACAACTCTCAATCATCCATTCATGTTTCCCAGTGTGACTCAGTAAAAGTGTGTCCTACAGACCCTCAGATGCTGTGATACATAATTTAGTGGCGATCCCCTGTAAACCCAGTCGACATTAAGAACAATGACCTGCTGTGGCGCAAAGGAAAGATAAGGTGTCTTCAGATAATACGGATGCAAAACAAGTCGAACCTGCTCCGGGACTTTGCTGCTCCGGGACTTTGAGACTTCTACAGGTCAGAGGAGCAGCACTGTGCCTGGACCCACTTTAATGTCACATGTGGCTGGATCAGTAACACACCCTCTGATCACACACACACACCCAAAACACTTCCCTTTCTCAGTAACAATCACCTGTGTGTCAGGTTACACAGAGAGAGAGAGAGACAGAGGTGTTTGTGGACAGTGACAACACAAAGGTGGTCACACATGCCATGTCTGAAGGCCACAGGTGCTTCATCACAATTGGTCCCCTCAGTGGAGCTATTTCAGGCTGCAGCTTACAAACAGTGAAATCCGGAAGTAAAGAACAGAAGGGAATATGAATTAGTGTGTCGCAAGCTGTTTTATTAATTATTAACGACGCCGTTAATGATTAACAGTTGAAGAACCAGTGAAAACTAGACTTAAACAGACATAGGAAGGAGAAAGTGTTGTTTTTTATGTGTTGTGTCATGTGAGAAATGATCGACAGTGAGCTCCGGCTTGACTCCTTACCTTCCCCTTCAGATCCAGCACAAATATCGCGGAGGCAGACATCGTGTTTGTGGCCGCAGCAGCGTCAACATGCGAGTCAACACACACACACACACACGCACACAAAGTTTGAAGTCCGACCCGAGTCTTCTCTGGCTTCACTCTCGTTTCATCTCATCCACGCAGCAGACATTCATCAGCCCAGGGTGATCGTGGACTCCAACCGTGTCGTTTTTTCCTGAAGGTGCCGTGACGTCATCGCATGCAGGTGAAACATTCACTAGCTCACCTGAGCAGAGACGCGAGGAGGAGGAGGAGGAGGAGGAGGGTGTGCCTCTCAGTGTGTCCGCTAGAGGGCGCTGCAGACACACGAATCATAGCAGGGACCGAGAGCGACGTCGTGCGCCTTATTTTAAATGTTGCAAATTGTTATTGAATAATAGTGCATAAAGTTTTTGACTAAATTATTTCTGTATTTTATTTTATTTTTAGAGTTGCGTATTTAGCATTATGATGTTTTGATTTAACTTATCGGAATATTATTTTATTCAATTTCTTGTTTAAAAAAAAAAGGTGCTCAGTGAAATAAGATTCTATTGTATTATACATTAAGTCTTTGTTATTTTAAAACGGTCTAGAAATACACCTGTTGTGTCACTTTTGTGACTCAAGCTCTACTTATTTGACTTTAACATATTGTTTGTTACCATGATAATCCGAATGATGGCACTCATTAATCGAAACTGAAGTTTTTACTTCTCTTGTAAAACTAAATTTGCTGCTTAAATCTCTAATAAACACAACATGTTTATTACATTTCTGAGCTATTGTCCGATTTGTGTTTTTGTTTATGGCTGTTTTTTTCTTTTGTGTATCTACTTGTAAAATCTAATAGTAGTATATACTGTATTAACATTTTGTACATTTATTTAGCTTACATTGGTTCTGTTTGTGCTGACATTGTTTTTGCCAGAATTCTTTGTAATTTTTTCTCGTTCTCGATAGAAAGCATGATCACTCCCCTTTTTTTAAATTGCTATTTTTTTTTTATGTTTGGTCTCTTTGACCACAGCAGGAATTACAATTAAGGACATATTTGACCTGATACATCAAATCTATACTCAGGACTCAACTAAACTGAAAAGTAAATGAACATAGAGACGTCAGTCATGTCATCATGTCTCAAGTCAAGTCTCAACTCATTTTGTCAAGTTGCAGATCATCAAAACAGTGACATGAGTCCAAGTTACACTGACTCGAGTCCACATCTCTGCAGATTAGGCATTCATTTGCCATCTGACATTGTAGCCCGTTATAGCTCACTTTTTCCCTGTGTTTTTTTTAAACAGGCACTTAAACTTGATATATGTCTATAGTGCACATTTCTGTCAAAGACCTTGTAAAGTCAGTTTATCCCTCAGAGTTATAAACGTCAATGAGACACAACAATAATGTATTGGCCTTAACTTCAGGCCTCATGGCCTCTGTATCTGAAGGATTATTTAGCTATTTTGAGAACATTTTGCTACACTGCAAAGTATATTTTTCTGCAGCAGGAGATCTCCTTATCCACTATGAATCTGCAATGTCATTTCAGATATTTAAAGAAAAATATCATTTGTAGGAAGTTGAACTAAAGAGAATTATAGCTGAACACTGACAGAGCACAGGAGAAAAAACATTAATTCACCACCACTGGAGAAAAGGCTCAATTCCAAACAGTGGGAGCCTCTGGCTTGAGTGCATCACACATTGCAGGCAGTAATGGTGGGCGGGAAATTGTCACACCACCAGACACTCCTCTCGTTGGTTTGTCCACATTGCTGTGCTGAGATAAGAGAATCCAAACTGATATATATATATATATATATATACATTGTTTTACCTACCTCTTTAATGATAGTCTCTTGATAGACCTGGATCAAATATTGATTTATTTCTCCTCATGCATATTCTACACAATGTACACATTTTTCTTTATTTGTTGAATGCAAAGAAAAGGTAAATCAATACTTGAAAAATAAAAGATTTGTTTAAAAAGTTGGTATTACATGTGCTTTATGAGCTACACTCCTTTCTTTTGGCCATAATGTATTTTCTCATCATACAGCAAATTAATAGGTGTGTTTGTATCATGCAGTCACCTCATTGTCATTTAATTTGTAAGAAAAAGCCTGGTTCTGTCCCCAACCTTGTAGGATGCATTCATAAAAAAATGTGGGAACTTGGACATTATTGTGTCCTTTCAGTCTACTTTTTCCTTTTCTCAGTTATCCTTAATGATCATGTCGTTGTACAGTAGATCACGTTAGCCACAAACAGCAGAGGTGCAAAAACTGGCTATGCTTCTGGTCTACTTTTATCTGAATTTGTGCGTTTGGGTATGTGTATGTGTGTGACCTGCAGCCTCTGGCCTTAGGGTTCAGGAAAACATACTGATCACATGCCTGTGGAGCTTCTTAAGCCATAAAGCTCGCTATATAAGATCGTCACATTTTACCAGCCCCCCCTCCCCTTTTTTGGCCTCTCTGTGTGGTTTTAGGCCCCAGATCTCAGCCTACATCCATATTCTGTCTGTCTGTTTCCCCTTATCAGCCATGTGTAGGAAGGCAGCGACTGAGAAAAACACACTGCCATAACATAGGCGTGTGAGTTTGAAGGCCAGACGGAGATGAGTCTTTTTCCAGGATCCACTCCTTTCGTCCATAAAGGTTTTGGTCCCCTTATCTGGACTCTGTTTATCTAATGAGACGTATCTGAGCTATAAATGAGATAACCACACCTTAAACATGTTGTCCTCACACAGGATATGAGCTATTCTAAGACTATCATAAAGACCAATAGCTTCTCGTTTAAAACAGACTGGGACATTTGACCCTCGTCTCAGTTTGTCAGCGTTTTGTCTCTTTCCAGTCAAGGTTCCCATCTATAAATATTTGGGTTTTAAATGTCGACCTCACAGCCCAAATCAGTCTGAAGCTACAGGAAGAGTATTTTTCCCTTAATGTAAACATCGCTGTTATTCCCTTCAGCTTTGACTTCATGAAGCGTGTGTTGGGCTCCAGCCTCTCTGGTTCATGTGATGTGGATTATACAGGATCCTGCTATAGTGGCTGGGGCCCAACACAAACATATGGAAACACTTCACTGTCAGGTCAAGATGAAGAAACGTGACTTTTCCTTACTGCTGCAGCTCCAGACAAATTGCACTGTATGTGACCTACTAATGCCAGACAGAGGTTTTTCCTACTATTTCCTTACTTTAAACATATGAATACATTATTTTTTTAACATGCATAGAAGTTGAATTCATGTTAGTACAAGTCGTTTGTGTTAACCAAGGATTGATTTACAATAGTCTTAGTCTTGCAATCACAGCTGGTTATAAAGTTGAAAGAGACGAAACAATTAAAGTTGACAGAAAATTATTGGCTTTTTAAAAATACATAATCACCTCATTGTTTCAATTATTTTCAAGGCAAAAATAAATTCAGTGGTTGAGATGATTTGCTGCTTGTCTTTGTCAAACATGATTATCTTTGGGCTTAGATTATTTTTAGGGGGACTAAACAATTAAACTAGAATGGCACTTCTGGATCCAGATCCACATCCAATTGTACAAAGTCAATTATACAAGGCACCTAAATATTCCAGATTTCATCAGAAATTGACTATTTTGCAAGAAACTGAGAAAATAAAACCCCTTTATCAGGGTCCAATCCAAATTTTAAAGGGATCTATTCTGGTCCAAGATCGATCATTTATCCAAGATTCAATAGTTTTTTGTGCAAACCTGATTACAGACAAAGCAACCAATGGACAAAGGCTCTGAAACTCTTATTAATCAACAATGAATATTGCAACCCTCACAGCTGTGGCCAGTGTCTGACGCTGAGCGACACCAACAAGATATGCTGAAGAATACGGTCTGCTTATATAGGAATATCAAATTCATGGTCCTTGCAATTAGGGCTGCCATCAATATCCATGTCCCCTCTATCATCTCTCTATCATGATTGTACAGGATTTATCATTAAATCTTAGAACCTGATGTTCTTTCTACTACATTAGATAAGGCCTAGTGGTTCTACTCCTGTGAAAGGTGAAGAATTGGCATTGGTATTGATTACATCTCTTTACATTTGTCCACTCTCAACTGAGCTGAATTGGGTCTCTTTAAATCCACCATAGACCGATATGATGGTTTCATGGGAAAGACATCTGAAGTGAGAACCTCGTCAGGGTCAGAGCGGTTGAGCTCAGCATGCTGACTCAGACTGAAAGAGATACATGTGAGACATCCCGTAAAACGAGACTTGACAATCGCTGTGAGAGATAGTTTTGGAATCAGTGTGGGATTCCCAACAGAGCTGCTCATGACTTACACCACCTTTCACTGATACAGCAGACTCACACTCAGTTCACATCTAATCGAAAATAAACATCTTCCTTTACAGTATCAGTTGCATCCCGCTGCCTCCTGCATCCGGAGATGCTTTGGTTCAGTGTGTTTGGCCCTCAGGTTGTTGTGTCAGGTTGTTACCTTAGAATCAGGAGAGCTAGTAGTTTGTTTGGTAACCTGACAAGGGAATACCTAACCAACACCTCCTCCCCCACCTCCACCTTCCGCTGTCAGTTTTCAAGAACACTCCCCTTTTGCTTACGAGTCAGTGGTGTGAGATGCAACTCCACCCTTAGGCTGACAGCGGGCCAATAGGAGGACAGCGACGATATGTAAATAATGAGGTGAGGAGAGGATGTGGATGACAGAGGGCACAGCAGGGGACAGGTGTCATCTGTCACCTATGCCTCAGGTGTATCTCGTCTCATGGGTACAGCACACAATGAAACTCTAATTTGCTGTGAGTAGCAACCCATCAACAAAGATGATGCTGCTGCTGAGAGAAGAACAAGATGCCCACTTAGATACAGTTCATCCTTCAGTCTTCATTAGTGGTTCAAATGATCATTTAACATCAACAAACACAATCAAAACTGGAGTGGATGCACAGCACCACAGATACCATTTTGCCATCATCTGATGTGATGCTGTTGGGCGTGGTGTCCTGTACGCTGGAATGTGGATCCCAGTTCCTGTCAGACAACATACCACAGCCTCCTGAGTTAAGATGGTGCAGGATGTTCTAGAACAGGGCCTGCCCCGAACATCAGATCTGTCTCTGTCACACCCACACAGTTAAAAAAGATACATGCAAATGTATATTTGAGCATGTGTATACCTAATTTCTGTTTTTTTTCCTTTCCTGTTAAAAAGACCCATTCAACTGAGCTTTGAATAGTGCTAAGGAGCTTGACATTTACGTTCATATATACATTTTTTCCTCTGCTTTATTAGTTATTTTTATTTTAAAGAAGAACTGTACTTTTCAACTTAAAAGGTAGATTGTAAGTTTGACTCTTAAATTAAATCAATGTAGTGTAATAAGAGTATTTTTGGGCTCAACAACTGACATAACTAATGAATAGGCCAATAAGCCTGTTATTGAACGATCAGAGGGTTGACTAGCAGTTAACTTGGTCTGCTCTAACCCTTTTAAAATGTAGTTTATTTAAACTGTTGTCAGGAAGACACTTTCTTTACCCTGCAGTCATCTGAGCTAGTGGTTTCTTTCAAACTTATTTATTTCTGCAACACAGAAGAATAAAGCATTAGCATAGGGGAACTCTATCCATGTTCACTGTTGAACAACAATAATCAATTTGTAAATATTTGAACAACATAACAACAAGGCCATTTATCATAAAGGTTGCTCTTTTGGGTCGTTGGGGCTTTTGGAAAGAAATTAACCAGCTGGAAAAAAGTATGATAAGAAAACAATCAGATCTTCTGATTTGAAACATTTGGAACACCTTGAAAAAAATCCTTATATCCTGTTTTTATTATTATTATTATCATTACTCAACAACTCTGTGTATAGTTTCTGCATTTTGAACTTCATAAAACTGATACACCTTCCCTTTTCTACTGGAGGGCTGTATCTTGTCGATAAATCACGTCCCAGTTGTTACTGATCTGACACCACTGCTTCCTCAGTGACCACCCCCACTGCACTTTGAGAGAGGAACCATTAACAGGCATGAATTATGGAGGAGGTTTATTTGGTTAGTGAGAGGATGTTTGCTGGTTGTTTGCTATTATGGGTGCGTGAGGCCATCTGCACCACGCATGATTTATTGAATTCTACATGAATGTTTAATTCTCTTCAGCCCGTGGAGAAACATGATGACATGTTAGGCGTAGATTCCGATCAGGGATTTAAAGAGATATAAAGCAAACTGTTCATTGGTTTGTTGGCTCATTAGCAGGATCTTTTAGCACTTTTGTCAAAACCAGATCCAGAGCAGATAGAGAGAAGGGGACGAAAAAACGTAAATACACCATTCCTTATGTCGCAGGAACATCTGAGAAACTTTATTAAAGGAGGATCTTTAATAAAGATGTGTACATTGGGGAGACAAAACAACCTCTCCATAGACAAATGGGAGGGCCAACTCCTCAGGTCAAGACTCTGCTCTCCACTTACATCTGAAGGAGAAAAATTATTCCTTTGAGGACAGCAATGTAAACATCTTGACCAGAGAAGACAGGTGGTTTGACAGAGGAGTAGGAAAATCCATCTATGTCAAACTGGAAAGACTGTCTTTGAACAGAGGAGGTAGCCTACGACACTACTTATCACCCACCTACAATATTCAGTATCTCCCCAGACAGTTTAACAACCGTTCACACCTGGGCGCACCTAGCCTTAGAAACCCACTTACAGGCCGGTTTGACAAATGACACACAAGTGGCCCTAACGACTCTGAAACTCAGAGCTCACACACGTCCCTAATGACTCCATAAGGACACTCCCACACAGGGTTTACAAGCCAGCAGCTCCCCTCCAGTTAGTTAGAACTGAAGAATATTCTTGGATGAGAGGTGAAACAAGTCCAGAATAACTGAGAACCTTCATCAACAATTTGTTGAGGATCAAGTCTGATATTGGATAAGGCTTGATTGAATTAAAGGGGACTGTCAGGCTTTGGCATAAGAATGCTGTTCTAGTAATTAAATGACCAGAATAAAAACCAGAAACTCGTGTCTTGACAGGAAAGTAATTCTTTCTTGATCAGAAATTGAGCCGTCATTCTGGGTACTTTCCAGTGAACAACTCTACATTCATCAGTTGCTTCAGAAAACAGATCGAATCACTGTGTCTGTAATTATCCGTGAATGGAGAACAACAGGGAGTCTATTAATCCAGAGTTCATTTAAAAGTTAAGAATGCAAGAACATTTTTTTACCAACTATTTTTGTAATCGATTAAAAAGTCATTTTATTATCAAAAATGTCAAACATTGGCCGGATTCAGCTTCTTAAATGTGATGATTCGTTGCTTTATGACAGTTAATGAAGAGTCTTTGGATTTTGGACTGTTGGTTGGACAAAAGAAGCAATTTGAAGACGTCACTTTGGGCTCTGGGAAATTGTGAGGCAGTGGCGTGCGCAGACTTTTTGAAGGGCAGGGGCGAAAAGAAGGGCACTTTAGCGCGCGTTTTGGCTCCCAAGAGGACACTTTAGCGTGCGTTTTGACTCCCAAGAGGGCACTTTAGCGCATGTTTTGGCTCCCAAGAGGACAGTTTATCATGTTTTAACCAGCCAACAGGGCAGTTTAGTGTGTTTTGCCAACCAAGAGGGCACTTTGGCACGCTTTTTTGGCTCTCAGGAGGGCACTTAGCGCGCGTTTTGGCTCTCAGGAGGGCACTTTAGCACGTGTTTTTCAACAATTGGGCCACGGGGGGGGAGGCGACTGCCCCCCCCCCCCCCCCCCCTTGTGCACATCACTGTTGTGAGGAGCATCTTTTTGGACCTTTCATAGACCAAACTATTTATGATTAATCATGAAAATAATCAACAGATGTAACTCAGAGCCTTTCTGTTAAAACTGAACCAACAGATGATTCTAGTTCATCGTCCAAATGAGAGGAAAGATGTTGTTTATGTTGGCTAATGTACAAGAACACAAAATCTTCCATGATGTGATAACAAATCTGCTCTACTGGCAAAAAGCAGAGAAGTAGGACATTAGTCTGATGGTGATTAGGTTGAACACTCATCCATCTGTGTGATGTTATCGTGTGTTGTAGATGGAGAGAGATGCCGGCGTTTCCAAGCAACATAAACAGGTTTCATGGATGTCTATTAAGCCAAGTATTAGAATCACTGGTTTTGTAAGCTGAGCTCTCAGTAAAACATTTAGTCTTGAGATCAGTTTAAATCTTATTTTCTAATATTATCTTATCAGGCTGGGATTTAATGAGAGCGTTTTTTCTCTTTTTTTTGTTTGTTTGTTTGTATTTTTTCATCAGATATCCCAGTTTACATCAGTCATACCACTTTGCCCAGTTGTAAAACTGACTCATTAAAGTGAAAGACAGGTTTAGAGTTTTCTTTTAATTAAAAAAAGACCAACACAGTCAAAAACAAACAAGCAGGCTGTCGTGCATCCCTACATACATGATGCCGTGACGGAGAACATGGTGCTAAGCACACTCCAGTATGTGCCTTAAATGTCACAGTGAAAACAAAAAAACAGAAAGGCAGAAGGTAAATAAATAATGTGAAAAAACACTGAAAAAGAAACACACAGTGGTGGAAGAGAGCTTCTTCAGTATTTTCCTGTAGCACTGAACAGTAAAGGAACAGTTCACCCAAAAAATTTATTATCTCCCTCTCATGCTGATAAACAGTCAGTTGAAGATTCATAGTCTGCGAATCATTTCTGGAGCTTTACAGCAAAACAGCGTTGCTGCACTCTCCTAAACAACTGAAATAGGTAGAGTTTTGTTTTAAATCGTAAAAAAACTAACAAAAAATGTCTCCATGCAGCTCATGCTGAACACAAAACTGTCCAAAGGCTTAATAGAATTAAATAACAGCTGTACAATGTAATGGTTAGACTGGCTTTGCTGGAACAAGAACAATTCACCGTGGTAACATATGGCATCGCTGTATTTACAGCCGCATGACAACAATCAAATCTCTCATATATTTCCATAAATAAATAAAAGAATCTCTTAGATATTTACAGTATTTCTTGATTAAAATGTACAAAAGGCAACACAAGAGTGAACACGAGAGTGTTTTACAAAATATTTACAGAAAGTATTTACATGTTATCATGATAAGTAATCACCTTCGATCAGTTTTTTTTAGTTAGAGAAGAACATTTCCTTCATTTTTGGTTGACTTCAGAAAACTCAGCAGCTTTTTCCATTTACAATGTAAACCACCTGTGACCTTGCTTGACGAGGGGTCACAAAAGGGAAAAAAAAACAACACAGGAACAGACTATAATGGTTGACAGTTAAGAAAAATGCCTATGGGAGCTGACAGACTGCACAGTAAAGGCCACAGTACAGTCATGAAGGCCATTGGGGTCAGTAAGGCGTTTATGTACATCCAATAAACTTCACTAAGTAGCCGGAGTGTGATTGGAAGGCACACACAAATCTTAAGACAATATAGGTCAGGCTTTTTAAGTGAAACTTGTAGAATTGAACCTGTGTAAAGCAAGCATCAGCATCATTTTAACAAACAGAACACTTATATTAACAGTTTTCACACAATTTCAAAAGAGTCGCAGCTCTGTTAAAGAACATCATCCTCTGAAACCTGGGGCAGTCCTTCATTTTGAAATCATTTTGTGGTCTGACCAAATGGCTTCCTGCAGTTATGCTCTATTTCGTCATACTGAAGTTTCAAGGATTTTCTTTTTTCTTTTTATTTCAGTTCTTTCTTCAGACTTGGACGGTACAGTGCTGAGGTCAGAAAACATGCGCCATAAACTGAGCTCAGCGGGTTGAGGGAAGGGGCTGTAAAGCAGCAGCAGTAGAGGAAAAAAAAGGCCTTTTTCCAAAAAGGAAAAAAATCTCTTCAAATAAAGCTTCTGTATTCTTCATCTTTGGGTCATGCAACATCCACGTCCTCCATGCTAAGCATTTGTCTCTGCAAGAAAAAAGAGTCATATTGAATAAGCAAAGCTGTTACAGTACCTGCAGTTGATTTTAAATGGAAACCATTTAATTAATAGCACAGTGACTTGGTATCAAACTCAAGATACCTGAGGATAAACGTAGCCATCTGAGCTGTTCCTGCAGATGTGGAGCTCATCCTCGGTGGTTTTCTGGTACACGGGGTTGTCAAAGTGGATGGTGTTGGTGTTCTTCAGACGCCAGTGTCTCCAGAGGAACACTGCTCCAAAGACCAGCAGGGCCATGACCACTGCAGAGCAAAAGACAAGTTTAAGGTCATGTAGTGACATCGGGGGAGAATAAATAGGTTGCATGTGTGACTAAGGAGGGTAGGCAGCCATAAAGAGCAGAAATGTCAGACTAACCTATTGGCACGATGATGTAGAGAGCCATGGGGTGGGATGAAGGGGCTTCTTCAGGCAGGGCTGCAAGTCTGTTACCTGAAAAAGCAGAGAAAAAACCAATGTTTTATTTATTTAAATCCTTTAAGTGAAAGAAAAGTTCAACACCACTCTTGTCTGTATGGTGAATAATGGAAGAAGCTACCACCATAAAAAAGTTAGCTTGGCTTAGCTCCAGCCGAGAAACCGGCCTGCACAAAACACTTCGGTTTGTGTACAGAATAAACACATTCCATAATAAGTGCTGATTTGTGATCTTTAGAAGGATTTTGGGTCCTTGTTTTCCAATCTGTTCCAGTCTTTATGCTAAGTTAAGCTAACCAGCAGTTGCTTCCACTGGACAATGAAGCTCTTTGTCAGAGGTACATTTTATGTGCTCTGTTCTGTCGCTGTTATTTTATAATCACTTCATCAATACGTTTGTTTTTCCAGAAATGATCCCCTCCCTGTACCTTGAGCAGAGGCGGCAGGCTGCTGCGTGCTCTGTGTGGTCGTTGTGAGTTTCCTGGTCGCTCTGCTGGTAGCTGTAGTTGTTGTAGCGGTGGGGACAGGCAGCCTGGGCGTAGAAGGTTTGGCGGTATCTTTCGGCGGGAGCGGTGCACCAGTTTTGTTTTCAACAGGAGGGGCAACTGGAGCCGCTGCAGAAATAAATATAAGAGTTACCATCATTACTTAATGCTAAATTTCAGTTTCTTTGAATTGCCACAAGCAAGGAACACCTACCTGCCACACACTTCCTCATGTCAGGTCCCATGGCCATGCTGTCAGGACAGGCACAGGTGAATTTAGGCGAGTGCTCGTTGATCAGAGGGGCGGGGAGGCACAGGAACTCACAGCCTCCATTCATACTGTTACTCTCTCTGCACCAGTTTGTGCCTAAAAGAGGGAAACAACAAGCATTAGAAATCATTTTATGGCCTCATCAACTTGTCTGTCATGTTAAAGCAGATGGAGTTTTGTTTCTGTACCGTTTGGCTGCTTGAGGTTGTGGTACAGTACGATGTCCTCTGGCTGGTCCAGGTCCATTGCCAGCTTGGTGATGTCTTTTCCTGTCAGGCGGTTGGCACTAAAAACAGCACTGTTGCTCATATCTGTCCAAAACACTTTCTCCTGTTTGAAAGAGAGATGCTGCGTTAGAAAGACAATTCTGTTTGTTCACTTATTCATTGTTTGCTGACGTTTCCTCACAGCACAAAATGGATTAATTACAAAGAATAACTAAGCACCACTGATCCGAATGTATTGGGAATAAAGTGCACACTCAGCTCTGACGTTCTACCTCTAAACCAGATGACGTTCACTATGCATGAACTGGATGACTGAGCAGATGCTAGTTCTCTTTATGAATATGTTAATGCCAAACTGTCTTTACTGACCTCAAACACAGTCAGAGAGAGGGGGTGGGAGAGCCTTTCCTCGTCGAAAATGAGACTGTGTCGTGTCCCTCCGTTCACATCAATGCTGGACAGAGTGTGCATCTTGGAGTCCACCCAGTACAGGCGATGGTTAGCCATGTCTGTCCAGAGAGACACGCAAAGACAGAAACAACTGAATGGTCATGATCACTGTGTGCCCATTGAACAGCCTGAATGGAATTGATTGGTTACCATTTAGTCCGTCCATGATGTTCTGCTTACCTAGGGTAATGCCATTGGGCCACACGATGTTATCTGTTACTAAGGCAACGCGATCCGCTCCATTCAACCCACTCTTCTCTATCTTGGCCTCCTCACCCCAGTCTGTCCAGTACATGAAGCTGAAGAAGCAACAGAGAAACTTTTAAAAAACGGAAAACTTGATAATTGACCGAAAAGCTTTATAAAAATTCTGAAACGTTCACTTACTTATTCACGGGGTCGACTACGATGGCTCTCGGCTTCTCCAGGTTGTCTGTGATCAGGTTCTTCCTCTTGCTGCCGTCTGTCGTTGCCACAGAGATAGTCTTCAAAATGCTGTCGGTCCAGTAGATGTTGCCATGAATCCAGTCCACAGCAATGCCCTCCGGGGCCTCGATCCCACTGTCAATTTCTACAGTGTGGTGGGAGGGGTCACCGGCCACGTCTATCTTGGAGCTGTCGGGGAAGAGATTCATGTTAGAGACATCTGTCTCTTGATCTGCAGTCCAGCCCACATCATAGTCTTTCACCAACAAAAGAGTAATCTTTATTCTTTTATCTTCACCTGCATCTAGTCAGATGTAGCACAAAGATACAGGCTTTCTGGTGCAGATCAAGCCTCATGTCAAAGTCTTACATAAACCCTTGTCTAAACCACCCTTGACCAAACACAGATTCTTTCTAACCTGTAGATTTTCTTCAGGAACAGGTCAGACCAGTAGATCATCTTGTTAGGCATGTCAATGTCCAGAGCCACCGCGTTCTTCAGCTGGGGGATCAGTCGGATGTACTCTCTGCGGTCCACCGTCAGCTTCCTCACCTCGTGTCGATTGGTGAAGTAGAGGGTGGGTACAGTTCCTGGAGGATGTGGATGAGAAAATGATAAATTGTTTTGCAGAGAGGACTAAGAATCTGCAAGTTAACATAATCAGTCAGATGCGACTCTTGAGAGTGAGAACAGGCTTTCTTTCAGACGTTACCTGATTCAGCCTTGCACGTCTTGGTCACCGGGTCGATCTCGTAGCCCTCCTCACAATCGCACTTATAGCTGCCGGGCAGGTTGATGCAAATCTGACTGCAGGTGTCCGGCTCAGCACATTCATCGACGTCTGCAGGTGGAGGAACAGGAGGTCGAGAGGAAAATTACGGGATTGAATTTGCCAAGTGTGGAACATTTCTTAAAACACTGTACCAAATCTGGTCACAGAGTCCTTCTAAAGACTTCATTTCCAGAGACAGACCCCCTCCTCTCACCTTCACAGGTCTTCTTGTCCATCTTCAGGCTGTATCCAGCAGGGCAGGAGCAGTTAAAGCCCACCTTCAGATCGGTGCATTGATGGGAGCAGCCGCCATTTCCGGTCAAACACTCATTTTTGTCTGTGGAGACGCATATACACAGTCATGACGACCATTTTCCTAATGGAAGCTCTAATCCTCGATGAATCTGCTCATTTAAACCACAGACTATCCAGGCCAGTCAACTGAGCCTGGCCAGCTGCTACGATCATATTTTCCAGGCTGTGATGTGGTTTAATTTTTTCTTTTTCTCATTTTCAATGCCGCTGAGCTTATAGCCAAACTCTGATACACTTCTTGGTCTGATGGTGAAATAAGATTTCACTCACCACACTCTTTGACAGGCTCATCGGACCAGTCCCGGCAGTCCTTCTGTTTGTTGCACACTTTCTCCATGCTGATACACTCCCCACTGCGACACTTGAACATGGTGGGGCCTTCACATACATTTTCTGCAGAGAAAAACAAGGGAGTATAAGTTTAACTGTAATCTAAAACATCTACTATTAAAAATCTACTAATTTGGTGCGCAGGTGGTTGAGTGGTTAGAGCGCATGCCACATATGCAGCTGACCCTGGTTCGATTCTGGCCGGAGGTCCTTTGCTGCATGTCACATCCCCCTCTCTCTCCCATATTTTATCTGTCTACTGCTTAATAAAAAAGTGTCTAAAAAAATCTTTAAAAAAATTAAAAAAAAAAAATCTACTAATTGCATCCATATACAGTTAAGGTTGTAGTTAAAACATGGATGGATTGCTGTGATAGTCACCTATGTGGCAGTCAATCTCATCACTGAGGTCCCTGCAGTCGTGCTCTCCATCACACTGGCGGCTGCCATGGATACAGGCGCCGTCATTACACTGGAACTCATCTGGACGACAAGTAGGATGACCTAGAAAGAGAAGACAAATGTATGAATACAAGAAACAAGACAGATGAGGATGAATGAGACGGCATAGATTGAGGAGAGAATCATATCTGATGCGATTTGTTGTGGATCTTGAATCAGTATTGATGATACTGAGTGAGGCAACAGGATATTATGTAAGCTATAGAATGAGTAAGCTAAAATCTGTTTCCTAACAAAGTCAGCAGTAAATAAGATTTATCAGAGCAAAATAGGTTTGCAGAGGAGGAGATGGGCCAAAAAAGCCAACTCACTGCAGTTGTACTCATCAGAATGATCCTGGCAGTCCATGCCTCCATCACACCGCCAGCTTCCGTGGATGCATACCCCGCTAGCACACTGAAACTCATGGACGCCGCAGGGCACCGCTGTCTTGTGCTGCTGCTGTCCCTCACAGTTCTCCTCGTCAGACCCGTCGCCACAGTCTTTGTCTCCGTCGCAGCGCCACAAAGCCGGCACACACACCGAGTTGTTGCACTGGAAAGAACGGGAGCTGCAGGTGGGTTTGGGGCAGGAAGCCTCGTCCGAGCCGTCTGAACAGTCGTCGTCCTTGTCGCAAACGAAGGAGGAGGATATACACTGGCCATTGGCACACCTGAACTCATCAGCTTTGCATTGTTTGGTCGCTGTGGAGGGCAAGAAACGGAGAAGACAGGAGTTAATGTGACGATAAGGCTAGAAGTGGACACAGATATTGAGTTGTATATGTTGTTACAATTAACTTATATTTGCTGCCTGTATATCAGGATTGGTGGTGTTTGTTTTTTGCTGCTTCAGGTGTAAAAAAACACATCTTAAACAGTTAAAATTGCACAATACACTTAAACCACCAGCTGACTCCATTCCTTAAAATACTTATTATTATTCATTTATTCATTAAAACTCCCTTATTTCCTCAAGTTATTTGTATTTGTCTTAATACACTTTCTAGTAACGATTTATATACAACATATCTTGTTGTATGTTAAATGCTCATTAGCTTTGTGGTTTCTTCTGCTTACATTTCCGTAGGATGGATAAATAAAGTTTTCTTATCGTGAACAAAATATATTTCCTGTGGACACTGTAATCCTGGAGGCAAAATCAGGAAGTCCTTCCTTGTGTGTCTTTCTTTATAACCCCTGTTTCATGTATTTATGACTTACTGCAGTTCTTCTCATCGGCCCCGTTGTCACAGTCAGCTTTGCCGTCACAGTGCCAGCTTTGTGGGACACACTGGTTCATGGGGAGGCCACAGTTGAACTGTGTCTGTGAGCAGGTTTTGGATGCTGCGGATAGAAACAGGAAATATGACTCATGTGTCAAATGAGAGATAAGGCCTGTGAGTACAGTTGGAGTACGGACAATCATTCACTAATAGAAACTACTGTTGTACAGAGGCTTCATTGATACGCTTCTGATTCACTGTTGTAGGATAAGATTAGATAACATAATCTATTACTGATGTCTTGATTGGAAAATTCAAGTGTTTCAGCAGCAAGAAAAGGACATAAATAAGTACAGGTAGATCATTAAAAAAAACCAAAAGTATATATAATTAAAACATAAAAATTATGTCAGGCATCCAAGTTGATATTGGTTCTGTGCTAGATTTCTATAATATCTTGATGTGATTTTAGTTCAAATTGACCTATAGTCACAGTCATAGCGCCTCACTGATAAAATAAAACATACCGCAGGTTTCAGGCAGTTCATCAGTTCCATCACCACAGTCATCACTTCCATCACAGATCCACCGACGGGTGATGCACCTCCCATTTCCACACTTTAACTGAGTGGAGCTGCAGATGTAGGCTGCATCTGGAAACGATAAAAATTACAGAGCTCAGTGTGACACGAGGACAAACTACTGACTTATCAGGATTTACTGCTCAGTATACACTTTGCTGCTCGTGAGCACCGTGCAGTAACGTGAGCTGGTACCAACACACACAAAAAAAACTGATATCCTTGTATGTGAGTTAATACGCAACAGAAAATTACACAGAAAATCCAGATAATGTTCAGATAACTGACAGTGTGGAAACCACACCTTCTTCTCTTTGCTTAACTCAGAGGACATTACCAAATTAAGATAACAACACTGTCTAGTTCGCTGACTCCTGTTAGAACAAGATATGAAGTAATGAGTCTTTAATGTGAGGTGTTTGGAAACTGGAGGACTTTTTTTTGCTTTTTTGTAGGAACAATTTTTAAGTACTGTATTATATAACCTTTGTTTAAGCCTATTTTTATTTCACTTTAATTTTGGACATTAAAGTACATGTTTTACAAAAATATAACTAAATTTAGACATAGGAAAAAGATGAAACAATGTTTGAGGAGTGATAAGAGAAATGGAAGCAGGTTTAACTCAGCAGCACACCTCTGCTTCTCACTGTTTTGACACATTTCAGGTATGGAACAAAACTCACACACATCATTTTGTCACGTAAGTGGAAACAGCTTCACTGCTCGCCTTCTCTGAAGTATCTATTTTGGGCTTAGAGGTCTCAACCCCCGAGACAATCACACCTCAGTAAAGCCTCTAGTCAAAGCATCAACATCGAGGCAACACAGGCCAACAACCCATCTTGCATCCTCCATCACCTACTGCACTGTCTGTCCCCCCTGGGACCTGGAGGTTGAGGACATGACAGACTATCCCTTTAAGACAATAGATATGGGAGGAGTTGAACAATCGCACCACCAGGAGCTGATTGGCCCCAGTGTGCCTTTCCTCGTCACCACGGTGACCCACAGACCGAGGCGGAGACTCCAAAGACAAGGAAGTCTGTCAGCGTGACTGTGTCAATGAGTGGTGACAATGAGAAGAAGGGTGGCAGTTCAGGTCTTACTGATTACAACTATGAGGAGAGGATGCTTTCTCAACACTGGGATTGCCACTGAAGGTCACCTCCCTCATGCTTTGTAAAAGAAATGTACAAACTAAAGCAGGAGTGAGGAGTTGACCGGAATTCACTCTGTAATTCTTGAGAGCATTACGTCGATTCTGGGTTTCACTAATTGAGGGAAAAAAACCTTGGCTGATCTTGAGAGGCTGTGTGAACCCACACACTCATGCTTTCTGGGAAGCCACGTACACACACAGACGCTCACACACACGGAGGCCAGGCTCGCGGCCAGCGTAGATTCCAGGAATAGACTTTCCAAAGCATACTCCAGCAGTCCCTGAAGATGTGAGAATGTTACGATGAAATTTAAGATTTAGAGCTTCCCTGACACTCTGCCTCATTTTTTCTTTCTTCGGAACCGTTCATTCATTCCAGTTGTGGACGGAGATACAAAAGTAGGTCAAACGCTGGTACTACCTGACCTTTGAGTGGTCCAATGTTTTCATTTTCCACTGCTGATCTTCCCTGCCGCTTCAACATATGGGTCACAGGCCAGATTCAGGAAGAGAAAGTTTCCTTTCCTTCTTTACTGTAAGTCTGTGGTGAAAAGTTCAAGTTGGAAGCAGTTATCCTCCAATTTGTCCAGCTCCAATTTGTCTTAAGTTTTTAATCTTCTATATATATTTAAGAGATGTCAAACTTAATTTGAAACAAAAAACAAAAACAACTTCTTAGTGACCCGATTGAGCATGTTTGGTCTCTATAGCTACTTGGAAAGTTATATTTAGTCACCACCTACACCACAGTGTCTTCTCACATTCAAAAACCTGCAAACCACAGATGAGAAAGCAGCGTCCTCACACTCATTTTGATCAGCAGAACAGGTAACGTGCTGCTGACATTTACACCTATAGACAGATGTGATCATTCAGATAAGAAGTCTTGTTTGAACAGTGCCTGCAGCAGAGAGATAGCATCCTTCATATGCTTTTTATAACCACAGAGTGAGCCTGACAACCACCGCACCATCCAGTAATAACACTACCATGTAAGGCCATTAGAGTAGGAGCTCACACACACACACCACTCTGCTACGATTCTCTTGCAAATGCACAAAAAACAGAATGTGACAGCAGAGGCTGGCCGAATGAATGGCAGATACTCTGGTGTGAGACAAGCCGTCATCAGGACGCTGCATGACAACAATCCTCCTTTGTGACAACATGTGACTTTGTCCACTAACAATGCATTCCGGTCTTTTTATGGCACAAACATGCAGTAAGCACACGGCAAAAACCTTCACAAAGAGGTGTGTTTATTGACTCAAACATACAGCCGGCGGTTAATAAATAACCAGGATGCATGTGCATCACAAGGAGCAGCAGCACTTGCTCCAGCTTCAGATGTGGGTTTGTACCGGTTCAGTAATCTGCTGTAGCTGCTGTCATGTTCACCGAGGTCACTGGGTAATACTGCTGGACGGCGATGTGGCCAACTTAAGTTTGATTCCCTCATCTTAGTGAAAGACTCTGGGCGAACATGTTAGTAAAAGACTTCAAATTGAAGACTTGGTAATGAGGTCAGCAACTGCAGACAAACTGCAGCATGTTTTCCGCTGTAGCTTTCACTTGTTGTCAGCGCCTCAATCTCTGTAGAGTAAAGTGTGACCCCAGCAGGTCTATGCAGCACGGTGGTGGAAGACAACATTTGCCCCAGTACTGTACTGTAGAATCTGAAGTACTTGTACTTTACTTGAGTGCTACTTTATACTTTTACTCCTCGACTAATAGTCTGACAGCTTTAATTACAAGTTAGTTTTCATGCACAATGTACAGGGTGATCCTTTTAAATTTAGAGTTTGTTTTTTCCTAGTCCTACTAATAACATCTTGTTTCGACACAGTTTGATAGACTTACACCCATAGTGTTCAATGCAAGGAAAGGCATTTTTCTTAAAGGAATAGAAACTTATGTGCAAAATCATATGCAATGAAAATAATCTTTAAACTTTTGCGTTGTGCTGGATGTCGGTCGTTTCTGTACTGACATCAGCTCCTGTTGCTCTCTGTCAGCGGAGCGGAGAGAGGCACCGAGTCAAATTCAAATGATCCCTACCTCAACCAACTATAGCAACAACATTATACAAATGAATGCATCAGTAATGATCATCTGATACGTTCACTCACGTAGGATTGTAAACGCAGGGCTTTTACTTGGAATGGAGTATTTTCACACTATTTTCTAAGGATCTAAATATATCTTCCACCATTGTGTGGAGGTGTTTCTAAATGATTGACAGCTGAAACTCTTCACGATTTCTTTATGAGTCACCGCAGTCCAGAGGGTTTAGTCCCCCATGTAAAACAAAAACCTGTTCACATAGCTTTGCCTCATTTCAGGAGTATGCTAAACACTGACAGTGAATACTTTAAACAAACCAAAGCCAGACCTTGAAACAAGAAGAGAAAAAAATGCACACATGAATATCATTCGCACACACAACGGCAGATCTGTTGCCTGGAAGTGAGCACCAAGAACTAGAAGAAAACTGAAGTTTTAATCTGAAAAGCTCTTATAGCAGAGTTGAGATTATTGGGGGATTACTGGAGCAGATGGCAGAAAGGGGCTGGAGCCTAATTCTCAGCACAGGGTTGGCCTTAAGGGTGAATTAGGTTCATTCCCCCCAAAATAATGTTAAGACATATGAAAATCAATACCAGTTGCTTGTGACCAAACCTTTCCCTTTAATTTGGCCCCAGAAGATTCAGAATATGATTATTTTTTTAATGAAGAATTGTCTTTAACAACATAAAGTGGAAATTCTGATCTGTTTCAGGGTTAGTGGTCGTCTATGAACTATAAACACTTCTTTATTTGGGTCACCTATAATTTGCCGCATTTACCTCAGAAGAGTCAAACACCGTACTTCTGTAAAAAGCATCTTTAAACCCCTTTTTTCTTCTTTGGCCTCCTCTTGATAGTTCCCTTACATTTTCACTCTCCAACAGGGATGATTCTGCTTGTTTCTCAACTTTCTCTTTCCCTTTTACTTCTGACAGTTGCGGCTTTTCCCGCATCTCATTTCCTCCAGCGTGCAGCGGAGAGAAGGATGAGAACGCTGATGTTTTAGTCGCACCCTCCTCGATGACATCCGCCTGTTTTCTGTGTTAGTCCCGCCCTGCCGAAACTTTAAACCGGCGGAATCGACGGACGTGATTGGCTGATCGGCCGCCTTCGACGACGAAACGAACTAATCAAATTGCGGAGCGTAAATTCCATTCATTTGTCCGAAATATTGTTGTTATAGCATATTTTACCATCGATATCCTTGTCAAAGTTATCGTTATTACTGAGTTAAGACAATAACTTAAAGTAATAGTCTGAATGAACCAAATGTTGCCCTTCACTTAAAGACATTATCTCGATTCACCGCAAGACCTCATAGAAACATTTACATTTGTAATATATAAACCACCCAAAAACCCGAATGACGCCAGAAACAGATCTGCAATTCCCCTTTTTTCGTTAACGCATGAAATATGCTTATATCATATTTTTCTACATATGTGCAGCTAAAATAAGTCAGCTTCGCAAAATGTAAAATACTGAAGCATGAGAAGGAAATTAACAGAGGACAGGGAAGGAAAGAGTGTTTCTTACCTGCTTGAGCCAAAAAGTGAATCAGCATCAGCAGACACCAGCATGTGGACAGTCCGCTGAGTCCCCTCCACATCTCAAACATGGCCTGTCCTCCTCCTATGTCCTTATTTGACACTTTAAGAAAAAGTCGGTCAGCTGTGCGCGCAGGTATCAAGAAGCCAGTGGGCACAGTTCACAGCAGGAGCGGTGCGTAAAGACGCTCTGGTTCAGGCAGAGAGGGCAGACAGCAGAGTCAGGCCGCGGCTGTGCGTAAAAAGAGTGCCAGCAAAATATTATGAGATCCGAGTCACATCTGACGAATTTCTAGGAGGCTGACAGGGGGGCGGGGCTTGAGCAGTGGTGTGATGTTTGAAAGTGGACGTGAGCACCGCCGGGGGGCGGAGCCACATAGTGCTGTATCACTGAGTGTCGTCCTCCCATCACTCCTCCATCCTCCTAAACTGGTGTGTGTGTGTGTGTGTGTGTGTGTGTGTGTGTGTGTGTGTGTGTGTGTGTGTTTGTGTCGTGTGTGTGGGTGGGTGGGTGTAAGAGTGAAGATGATTGAAAGGAAGTGGACAAACTGAGAACAGAATGAACAAAGGCAGTTCACATCTCACTGGTGCTGTCTCTATAAGAAGAAGCAGCTTTTACACCGGTCACACATGAGGAGCCTGTCATTAAAACCCACAGTCACGCCTTACAGATAACATAACCATCATTACTCTACATCAAAAAAGGCAAAAAGAAACCCTGTGTGTGTGTGTGTGTGTGTGTGTGTGTGTGTGTGTGTGTGTGTGTGTGTGTGTGAAACCAGATGAGGAGCCCTCTGTAGCAGGAGGGCTTTGTGGGTAAACTGAGGGGTGATGCATACTGGGGCTTTGTTTCCCACAGAGACGAGGTGGAGGCAAATCCTTCACAGCAGCTGCCAGACTCACATATACAAAGAAGCTTTCCTCGTATAATTTCATCTAGCTGTATTCAAATAAAGTGTATTCAAATAGAAAAACATCATGTTAATATGTATCCACAGTCGCTGCATCTGTTCCTCCTCAAAAGCAAACAGAAGGCTTGTAAAACAAAATATCATTAGTAGGAAGGGAAGGTCGGATAAATCAACAGGGAGGGAGTCCTCTACATCTTGTTATCCCTGCTTTCCTGCTGACTTACGAACAGGGTATGGCATCCTTCTTCGGAAAAGTGATTCAGTTTTCCTATGTTCCCCCAACAAACAGACTGTATCTCATGCGTAACTTTAGTTTGGATCAGGATGAAAATAGTGGTTATGACTTCACAGATTAGAAGAGGAGAGTAACTTTTACTCTGATGAATGGGGGGAGTTCTGGTTTATGGCCACATTAATATTTAAGAGGTGAATCAGATAGAGGAATGTTTCCATTAGAGGTCCCCTGTCTGAGTGTGAGTGTGTGTGTGTGTGTGTGTGTGTGTGGGGGGGGG
The DNA here is from genome assembly GCF_900880675.1 of Sparus aurata. NCBI lineage: Eukaryota > Metazoa > Chordata > Actinopteri > Spariformes > Sparidae > Sparus > Sparus aurata. Next base: position 21,872,698 of record NC_044187.1, on the reverse strand, counting down.
GGGGGGGGGGGGGGGGGGGGGTGAGGCGCCTGCCTTGCTGGGCTCCTAGTAGAAGCAGGGAATGAGCTGTGGGAGGTATTCCTGGAATGTCGAAATAGCGGCTGGATTACATGCTCTACTAATACACCCACCATCACTACACTGTGTCTGAACTATGAACACACCCACAGAGAGGCACACTGAAAGTGCTGTGTGCACGTGCAACAACTCCACCTGCACCTCCACTCAGGATATAACTCAGATCATTTCTGCCTCCTTGTTGTAGACATTGTGTGACTGATAACAGACATGAGAGTTACTTAGTCCTTCAACTGAGCTGAAAATGTCAGTGAAACCAAACTCAAAAGTACCTATGTTAGTGAAAAAACCTCTGTGGACGCACAGGTGGAATTTCTATCATTAACGATGGCTTCATTCCATTTAGGTGAGCTTGTTCCAGGGCTCTGGTATTGTACCTGCTCACCCACTGACATGACTCACTGGGGCAGGTGACAGAATGGAGCCATCGCTAACGTTACCGGTCACGCCTGTGATTTCTTTCTTTGGACAAGCCGAGATGTCCTCAGTGAAAACACCCTGGTTTGTTATGTCTCACCAAGTTTGAAACAACAATGTGAGCTACCTTTTCTGTTCCTGAAGAGTTGACACATTGGAGACTGAGGTTTTTATTTTATTGGCCAACTAAATTCTACTCTTTGAAAGGTATTTGGTAAATACAGTGTATGCACAGATGCAAATACTTGGTTGGCAAATTTCACATTCACTTTAGTCTTTTGCTATTAATTTATGATGTAGGAGGGATGGATTCAGGGCCGTTTCAAGGAATTTGGGGGCCCCAAGCAAAATGGACATGGCTCTCTTCCATGTCAGCTTCTTCCTCATGAATGGAAGATGAAGTTGATGGTGTAGCTGGGAAAATAATAAAAAAAAAATCTGAAATTACCTGTGAAGTACGTTTGACCATTTCACTGTTAGCATATTGGAAGAGGTCACTATTAACAGCTCAGCTCAGTAAGAGAAATTCACTCTACCTTCATCAGTGGAGGGTTCTTAAGGAAGAGCCTGAGGGCTGAGAAATTTAAGCAAAGCACCGTGAGGGAGGAAGAAAAGATATGTTAGCATTTCCATATTTTGATATTTAGAAGGGATGCAGCTACTTTCACAACTACAAATTCTTCTTCTGCTTTGATGCACGGAATTTATTGTGTGGTTTTCCTAACAGATTATCGCGGTGGAATAGTTAGTATAGCAGAGAAGCTATGCCACTTTCATCAAAACCTATTACAAAGCTATAGCAATGACGTCATGTCATTAAATACGATAAACAGTGATTCAGGAACAGATCTGCGTCTTCCTTATTCCGTTAATAAACATATCACAGTATGTAACCATAGTCTGTCTGTTCGAAAAAAAAGTTGCAAGCAGCATTGGCCGTCAGGCAGGTAGCTAACATAAACATTTTTTGCTTGCCTACCTGCTGCGAAATTACACTAATTGTACAAGACAAGTAGAGCTTTTTTATCCAGTGTAATGTATCACTTACCACTATCTTGTTTTTCCTTATCCTCCTCTTCCTTGCTCTTCTTTCTTTTCTGGCTTCCTGATGCATAATTACGCTTTATGTGATGACTGCCGAGGTTTTGTATTATGCCGGCAGCAGAGGTCACGAACCTGGCTGGCTGGCTGCCGTCAGCGACTACTGAGAGGGGCCCCCTTGAGGGGGATCCCGATAAGTGTCATTGCACTTTACTGCATTGACTATCAAAGGGGCGCTAATACAGTTTGTCGTTGCATTTTATTCATAACCAGTCATTGTCTTGGGGCCCCAGGCCAGCTCGGGGCCCCAAGCAATTGCTTGGTTTGCTTGCCTTCTCGCGACGGGCCTGGATGGATTAGGGGTCCAGTGAAAACTGAGGTGAGCTTAAATACTTTTTTAAAAATAGGAAGTGTTTGCGGCATTGTTCTCTTACCAGGATCTAAAACATCTTTTATTATCACCTGTAGCTGCAGAAAATGACTGTGAATGTGAGTAGCAGAAGCCCGGAACCAGGTTAAGTAATTAGCTTTTCTGCAGATATCATCAGGATAATTGTCATTATAGTGTCAGTAGACACAGAGTTACGCGAGGGTTACGTACATCAGTCCATGTTGCTCTCTACAAATTAACCAGAGTATTAAAGCAGATCTTCATAGAGCTTTAAGATCTTATCCCAGACTTGGTATCAACAATACTATTTATTGCTGCACACTACTCTATCTAACGCATATGTGTGCAAAGTATGTGTTTTCTGTCTGTAGCGATATGTGCTCAGCCATGTGAAAGTCATGTCCAGTGTCTCATGGCCAACAGATCTGATAAAACTACACACGTGATAAAAACGCAAACACACATGTGCCGCACACTGAAGGACAGTTATGATGACATTAATGGGTGCATGAGTGTGTGCACTTCATGTCTGTGTGTAGTTTCCACATCTCAAGGTTTCACAGTCTTTCAGGCCGTTAAGTCTTAACATTTGAAAGTCTGTGTCACAGAGTAACAAAGCCACATTACATGAGCGTATAAATTGGTACTCTTTGACAGGTTCCCTGTGTTTTTGTTCTAGAGCTAAAATAAGTCAAATATTACAACTGCTGAATAACCGAAGGTACAAAGGTTGCACTCATGCCAATCTTCAGGAAAAGTTGACTGATCTCAATAAACCAGACTAGTCTGGCCTTGACAACCAACATGCTAACTTGTCCGTCAGTGGCCTTCATGGAGAAGCATGGAGGAAATAAATGACATGACCTCCATTTTCCTCCATGCTTTTACCCTTTTTTCCTGTAAAAAAAAAAGAAAAAGAAAAAAAGAAGGTTCCTCTCTGCTGCCTCTCTGGTATAACTTCCTATAAAAGATGCTTTATTAATTGCTAAAATACAGAAGTAGAAGTGTCATCATGAAGCCCGTAAAGGGAACATGAATGTTATCCCTTCACAATCAATTTGGGTCATCAGAGTGGAGCTTTCTCAGCCCCAAAAAGACTGAAAATGATCAGATTCATGTCAAATGCAAAAGCAGGCAGTTATCCACTTTCAGCAAGCATGGTGCGTCAGCGGGCATCTTTTTAGACGCCTGAGTCTCTTGTTTCATCTGTGTCTGTTTTGGGGACTTCAGGAGCAGCTGCCCTGCCCTTTGGACAGATGTTAACAGCTGGTTTTGAGTTGCTGCAGAAAACCAGGAGTTCCTAGAATTCAGGAAACCGAGTCAGACCCCCTCCCCCCACTTCTCTGTAAGACCTCCAACACAGACCTCACTGTCGAGGTTCTCTGTAAAACCACATTTACACATCCAAACACGTGCCAAGTTCCTTCGTCCTCCAAAATGGACACTGTACATACAACATAATCTTCAGTGTGCCAGCCAAGCCGTGTACTGAATAAACATAAGTATGAAGGGTAAAATAAGGTTGTTTATATCATGTGGAGAAAGAGTTTCTGTATTCGTTTATTCATTTGACCTTTCTGAGAAGTGAATCGAGGGGGATGTTTACTGTATATTTCATGTAATGTTGGAGGCACTGGGAGGGTGGGAAGGTCAAGTCAGGCCAAAGCAACATCTAAAAGTCCATGAAGTGATAATACATTTACGTTTTTAAACATTTCCTTTTATGAAAAAGTTTTCAATTCAAGGACATTTTTGAGAAAAGATAGATATATGTTTTAGATATTTGTAGTTCAAAAAGGTTGTCCTGCTACATGACAATGGTATGATGTCGAGACCGACCTGTGTATGTTTGAGACTTCCTCCTAGTGGTCGAACAGAGGCATTACATCTCATAGACACAGACAATGAAAGACGTATGAGCTGAAGAGTGGCCCAAAATCTAAATACCTGTCCGTTAAAACACTTTTGTCGTAACAATTCAAAATAAGACCCCAATGCAGACACACAGAGGCAGGCAAGTTGAAAACAACAAGTGAGCTTTAATGAGCTGATCTAGCTCCAGCTGCCCAGTGTGAAATCCAAAGTCCAAAACCCAAAACCAAAAGACAGGCAAAGGAAAGTCCAAGGAAAAAACTAAAGAGAAACACAAACAACCCAGAAAAATCACAAGGAACAAATCAGGGACACCAGGAACACATGAGGACTGAGGTCAGGGAGACAGGTGTGGGGGGGAATCAGACTGAGGAGGAGAACAGGAACACAAGAGGGAAACAGAATACTGGGAACACAGGTGAGCAGGAAGTAGAAATTGCATATAAGAATAAGAAGATAAGAATATAAACAGAAATTAACAAGATACCACTAACCAAAAAGCTAAACCATTAAGTTGGGAATATCAAAATTGAGCTGGAGTGCTTAAATACATCATATGAGTGCTGTAATGTTCATTATTGATCAATCTGCTGATTATTTCTTTGATTGTTTTAAGCGTCCACACAAAAAACAAAACAAATAACAAATAGCTTGTTTTTGTGCAACTTACTGTCTAAAACTCAAATATATTCAGTTTACTGTCACATAAGACAAATAAAAGAAGTAAATCCTCACATTCTTTTGCATTTTTGCTTGAAAAAAAGTGTCTCAAACCCCTTTATCAATGATCAAAAAACAGTTGTCAATTAGAGCTGCAGCAAAATGATTATTTTCAGCGCTGATTAATCCATTGATTATTTACTTGATTAATCATTTTAGTTGTTTGGTCTATAAAATGGCAAAAAAAACAAGTGAGCTGTAAATAAACTGATAAACTGCCTCCAGTGATGTCACTCAGTTAGTGGCATTGTGGGTAATGTAGGCACCAGGTTTTGCAAAGCAGTCCGCTAGTCTAGTATTTTACTCCTATAACACTGCTGGAGTCATTATGGTAGGTTAAGAAACAACAACATCAAATTGGATACAGCAGAACTAGAGGTTTTTTATTCCACACACACACATCCTTCTTCGTTTTCTTCCTACATTACCCACGATGCAACCTAGCTACCGAGTGACATCACTGGGGGTAATTAATCAGATTACATGCAACTTCCTCTGGATCCACAAAAGGCTTTATACTACTGTTTTCACATATGCAGCAGTGCTCCCCAAGACCTGTAAAAATGATGGAGTTACCCTTTAATCCTAGCAGCTCTAATGCAGGTTACTTTACAAACAAATGACTACTTTATTCAAGCATTAAATCATACAACTGACAACATTCACTCTTACTGTGATTTATTGTTACGTTTTGAGTTCCAGCGACAATGACGACAGCAACACAGACAAAGCCCAGTAATTTAGTGGAGGAGATGTCGATGCTTTGGTTGTATGTTCTTCACGCTAGTGATCTACCATCATGAAAAAAGTACAGTACTGAACTTGCGAGCTGTACACACGTGCATTGACGTTATACTCTAAAAATACTCTATACAGAATATCCAACACCGTACAGCCAAAAGGCGTTCACAAGCAGAGAGGAGCCGCTGTCCCTCTGGTCCTTTGTCTTGGAAATCAATAACTTAAAAAGTGCAAAGAAGAAGAAGTACATCAAACATGTTGTGAAAACCTAAAATCAGCAAACAACAACTCAAGGGGAAGCAATTAAAGTAACAGTACTTGGCGATAAATTACGACCTCATAATCCTTTAAGTCTAGAACAGTTATAAGTGCTTATATTGGAAGTGTAACAGGACAGCAGCAGCATGGTGGAGTAAGTTTTTGTACTGAACCATATATACAATATTTGGAAAACGACCTGAACTCAGCTCCATCAAACCTTTAGTCAAATGTCTGTGGTGAGTTGCTGAAGAGCTTCTGGGAAGTCTGGAGACACCCTGCAGCCACAGCGGGCTGGATTTCCAACTGAAACAGCCAGTGTGATGTACACACACCTCGGTAATCACAGTGGCTCCAATGTGGCTGACTGTCATTACAACACAGCTCCACCGTGAAACATGGGTGAAACATCAGGTTTGTTTACATGTTTGACCAGAGGGAAGGGAAGGTGAGGTAAGGTGGTAGCTTCACGCTGGGTGAAAACACAGCTCCGTCTAAAAACATTTACTGTTTACATTCAACCTTGTTTATCTCACCTCACTGGCTCCTGCCAGTTCTAACTCCTTAGGGTAGCTGAAAGAGGTTATGGGTGTGAATTGTGCAATCTTTGACAAATATAGACCTTGTAGGAAATGAAATGTCTTGTTACATGTTGTTAACAACTTAGTTACAGTACGTCAGAGTATAACTAATTAAACCTTTATCCTCCTAAAGGTGCAATTTGTAAGAAATGGCCAGAAGTAACTCCACAACTACAGGGAACAACATAACCACTCACTGAAGCTCACTAGTCTGTGGCCCTGGTGACTTGCTGCCATTAGCAAGTGGCTCAGTTAGCCAATGAGCTAAGTGGCAGTATTAGCTGACAGGAGTCAGTAAATATGTTTTACAATGGGTTAAGGAGGCAATTAAGCTCAACTTAGTTTGGTAAACGAGAGAAACTTGAATTCAGAAGGTGTAAAGTTGTACTTTTCTGTCAGTAAGGAAGATAAGCTCAAAAATATTTCCTTTCTTGTCACTTTGTGATTTTTTTTAACTTATAAAACTAAGTAGTAAACTCACATTTACAGCTGAAACTAGGGGAGTTATCTTGCACCAAAAAGTGGTGCTATGAGAGAGGCTAGGCTGGGGTTAGCTGATTAGAATGCTAATTCGCACTGACACTCTATTGATAACATTAGTTAGTTTTGGGGATTTTTGTAACTAAAATTCTGACCATATCTTACTTTGCTGCAATGTTTCTGCAGGATATTTAATAAGTAGAGCTTGGGACTCTCAGTAAAATGTAAATAATGAAAATTTAATAGCACAATCAACTTGGTTGAAATTGTATAAATATATTCGATAATCATTGAAGAGAGATTGAAAATCTCTTCAAACAGCAATTAAATGTACTAAATGGAAAAGAAAACTGAACTGCACAGTGTGTTAGTTGTGTTTGTAAACGGACAATAGTCCTCACTCGATTGTGTTTGTTCTTGTTTATCGCAGTGACCATTGCTGTTACGTGTCACAATATACTCTTATACTGATTATTGCCTCATCCCCAAGTTTTTCTCAGTCACTATCTTCATACACATCAGAACAAACAGATTAGACATCTGTACACAGACGATATTCTCAGTTAAACTGATCAGAATCTCTTGTGACATTGCAAATAAGGATAAAAAAGCTCCTCTGATCCATCTGTGAGACTTTTTCAGCAGAGAAACAGAGAAGCTTTAATGCAGGGACGTGCATACACACATTCATTTGTGTATTTTATGATATTAAGATAAGATAATCCTTTAATAGTCCCACAATAGGGACATTTGCAATGTGAACAGTTTCCATGTAATTTCCATGACTGGTTAAATAATAATAACACAGGATGTTTCTGTTCCTGTGTTGACAGTATTCAACAACCTTTCTATTTCAGTCCTGTCACATTTGACTGAGGGTGGATGGAGTTGACAGACTCGTGTTTTCATTACTCTATGTGCAGTGCTTTATGCTTCCTTCTCTCCCACATTACAGTACAGTTCAGGACTCCTCGTCAGTGGCACTGGGGGAGCGCTCCTGGAAAAGAGACGAAAAAGAAAACTAGAAAAGGTCGGCAGATCATCTGCGTGTTCACCTTGATTTTGACCTCAGAATAAGAGCTTTTATTAGTTGTATTAATGCTGAACTTTCAATGCTGTGTTTCCTCTATCCCTCTAAACTCTGTTAGTAATCTGTTTCCAACAACAAAGGTGAGCACAATTACCTCTTCCTGCTCATCCTCAGAGTCGTCATCACTAACGACAGGTTTGGCTCTGGTGCGTCCTGTTCGTCTGCTGCGTCCCTTCCCTCGATCTCCACCTTTATCCTTCCTTCCCAGACGAATCTTCACTTTCACTGAGCGAGCTGGAGACAATCAAACACACAAACCCACACATCTCTATGGAATGTTTATGGTGTCAGTAAGACTAAATAATCTAAAGCATGAAACAGCATTAGTGACAACGAGAGGTGAAACGTCCTCAAGAAACTGAAACACGTCCAGTTGCCTAGGATACAGCACTTAGCATTACCATGACCTGGATGACTGAGGACCATCAACAAATTAATGATATTATCATTAACATATGACTGAGTAGTTTTCCCCTCTGCCACTCTGCTCACGCAACATGTACATACTTTCGGACTCTGATCCTTCCTCCAGCTCGTCTTCCTCTTCCTCACTCTCCTCTCCCTCACTTTCCTCCTCCTTCTCGATCTTTTGCCTCAAACTGGTGAACACTGACTGGAGTACGATGGAGTCTTCATATATCTGCTCAAATCAGAGAAATAGGGTAGAAGACAAACTGTTTATAGTCAACAGTGTGTACATACGGGCAACACTAACAGAAGAATTATTAGTTCTTAAGCATCCACAGTTCATGTACGACAATATATACATATATGTATACACATATATACATATGTAAATACATATGTATGTATATATGTATGTATGTATGTACGTATGTATATATATATGTAAATACATATATGTATGTATATATATATATATGTAAATACATATATGTATGTATATATATATATATATATATATGGTGGAACTTGCAGGCATTATACATTTTAACTATATATATATGTATATATCTATATATCTGTATATCTATATATTTATATCTATATATATATATATATATATATATGTATATATGTATGTATGTATGTATGTATATATATGTATATATATGTATATATATATATATATATATATATATATATATATATATGTATGTATGTATATATGTATGTATGTATATATGTATGTATATATATATGTATGTATATATATATATATATATATATATATATATATATATATACATACATATATATATACATACATACATACATACATACATACATATATACTATATATATATATATATATATATATATATATATATATATATATATATATATATATATAAATATATAGATATAGATATAGATATACAGATATATAGATATATACATATATATATAGTTAAAATGTATAATGCCTTGCAAGTTCCACCATCAGATGTTTTTCATTTAATTATGGTGCCACATCCTTCAGAGTTAGTAGTAGTCATCCTAGTTTTAATTTCTGCAATGGACAAAGATACACACACTTCTAACTGGAAAGTATTCGGCAGAGAGAAGTGTTTGGCATTACTGTGAGTGAATACTGTGCACAGTGAGTCTCACCAGTGACCCCTCCAGGTTGAAGGTCTGAGCGTTTTGGAAGAGCAGCATGACGTCTCTCTCCAGGTCACCCAGACTGCGGTACCGATGACCTCGAATCCTCTCCTACAGTGAAGATACAGTTCATACATCACTTAGTAAACAAGATAAACTGACATATCATGTGCATTTGTTAACTTATTAATCCATAAATAATCAACACAGCAATCCTTTTCTGCTGCAGAGAACAAAAATCTAATTCTCTGATCTCACCTTGATCTTCCTGAAGTCCACAGGCTTGCGGATCAGTTCGTAGTATTCAGGCAGCTCTTTTCGAGACGGAAGCTGGATGAAGACCTCGCTCAGCTGACGCCCACTGGCACTACAGTAAGTGACATCATCAGGATTAGACAAAACACTCTGATAGTAAATGAAGAGTCTTTAGGTTTTGGACTGTTGGTTGGACAAAAGCAATTTGAAGATGTCACTTTGGGCTCTGGGGAATCATGATGAGCATGTTTGACATTTTATGGACTAAATGATTAATTGATTTACTGTGAAGATACTAGGAAGATGAATCGATACTGAATGATATGATACTGATATCTCATATGTTGAATTATTTCTCTTGCACACTCTCTGCTGATTAAAGTAGCATGACATTAAAAACTGTATATAAAATGTGAAAAAGAAACACCTGCTCAAATATAGTTCTCTTTATGTCACTCTCCAGTGTGTACTAGGATGTAGTAGTTTATGTAATAGTGTTGTGTATTTATAATTCTGTCATGGTTTAGATTTTTGGTTTAGCCATTTCCTGTTTTAATTTGTAGGTTCTCCCCTCATGTGTTTTACTTTACACTTCCTGTCTTTGTAGTTTTCCAGCCTGTTTTCTGTGTTCATCTGTGTTTCACAGGTTAATTAGTGCCTCTGTATTTAAGCCTGTTTTCCATCACTCTTTGTCGTTCTGCTTATGTCGTCCTGGTTTGTTTGCACTCTTGTATTTCTGTTCTGTTGCCAGATTTTAAATTACGTACCTTTTGTTTTTGTGGACTTCAGTTTCATTCTATTGAAGCTCACCTTTTGTTTTTCAACCTATCTGCCTCTGCATTTTGCGTTCGGATCGTATCTTTTTTAAAACATAAATATTTTGAATGTTGGATTTAATGATAAATGTATCAAACTCCGAGGTTTTGGAGAGACTAGAACAAGGGGTGTTTTGGCTTCTGTTAATTGTTTTAGGAAAAAAACACATTATTTGAGGCATTGCACATAAGCAGCTGTGGACACTTTGTCCAAGGATGTGTTCCATAACTTCTGTTTGAACCTTCAGTTGAAACTAAAATGTGATGGTCACATTTCACAACAGAGATGTTGCAGAAATCACGAGGCAGGATGTGATACAATGAAGCAATACTGTAAAATACTGCAGTAGAAGTGTAACTACTCATTTGTCATTCTCAGCTGTGTTTCACACATGATCTTTGAGTGTTGAAATGTTTCCATTTTTTCGGTCTGAAACAGTGGCCTCACACTCCTCACACTACAGCCAAAGCTCTTTGCTGCTACCTGTCTTTATACTTGATAACAGCATCCACAATTTTCCTCATCTTCTTTGTGAGGGCAGAGGGATTTGGGGAGAGTTTCTCAGCAGGCGGTCGTCCCCTCTTCCTCTGCCTCTTCCCATCTTCATCTTTGTCCCCTCTCCCTCGTCCCCCCGAGGAAGAGGAGGGGCCAGGGAGGTCCAGGTCACGGTCCCTCTTCCTCTTCCGGGTTGTCTTTTTGTGACGTACCTCTTCCTCCACCTCTTCCAGCGTGCCCTCCTCGATCGCCTGCATGGGAAAGACACAGACAGTCAGATTACAATAAAGCTATTTTATTTATTTTGTCTTTTTATTTATTTTTTTTACTTGACATCCACTGCCACTCAGCACTGTCCCATCCCCATGAGGCGAATCACCTTAAGCCACTGCTTCTCGGTCAGAGAATCGCTGTAGTCCACCTCCTTCCGCTGCCGAGAACCTCGTCCAAACATTTTCTCCTCCTCCTCCTCGCAGGTCAGCCGTTCAACCTCAGCATCGTCCTTCATAATCCACGTTGGCAGCTCGTCCTCCTCCATCAGACGAGGCTTTCGACGTGGGTTACGGGCATCCTCACGACGCCGGTCTAGATCCATACGCTGATGAAGGGATGGGAAGAAAAAAAGGCAAAATTACGGCTGTTGATGTGGACTTGTATGAGCTAAATTATCTACAAACCACTGACCATGAACTGGTCAAACTCCTCCTCACTCCTCGCGATCATCTGGTTGACCGTCTCATCGTCTGGCACCTCGTCCTCCTCCTGAATACAGCATACACACATTGGCAAGCAGCGCTTAAGAAATCACACTCTTTAAAACTGCGTGTTGCTGGTGCTTGAACACACATTAATGCGTAGACACACTTCCTGTCCCCAGACCTCGTCTTGCTCCTCGTGTTCCAGAATGGCCTGCAGGAAGGCCCTGCGCTCGTGGCTCGAAGATTTCTGGTCGAACATGCCAGCCTGGATGACCTTCTGGTCCACGTTCAGTTTGTACTTGGCAGCAGCCAAGATTTTCTCCTCCACACTGTTGACAGTGCAGAGACGCAACACACGCACCTCGTTCTGTTGGCCGATACGGTGAGCTCTGTCCTGGGCTTGCAGGTCCTGGGAAAGAGAATTTGTGGCCGGGATCAAATATTAATCTGAGAGAAAGGAGACGGTTGCCCAAGTCCACAAGCCGCATTAACATCGGTTGCACCTCACTTGTAGATGTGCATCCAATTTTTAGAACACCAACAAACTAAATACTGGCAATCAATCATAGTCTTGTCCTAAACTCTGGTTTCTGTGTTGTTGTGGTGGTCTCTCTTGTTAATTAAAACAAACGTGCATCACACCTGATGTGGGTTCCAGTCAGAGTCAAAGATGACCACAGTGTCTGCAGACTGCAGGTTGAGGCCGAGGCCTCCAGCTCTTGTGCTCAGGAGGAAGATAAAGTACTCCGACTCTGGGTCATTGAATGTCTTCAGTAACATTCCTCTATCCTCAGCCTTCGTAGTGCCTGAGATGTATGACGGTAAGGACAAGAGAAAACAGCAGGTGAGGAAATAAAAGAAAATACAAAACAAAGCAAGAAATGAGATTTCAGGGAAATACATGAATGAAATATGAAGGGCAAATACACAAACACTTGTGAAAGTAAACTGTCTCACCATCAAGGCGCAGATACTTGAAGCTGCGATAGGCAAAGTAGTCCTCCATGATTGTCATGAGTGAGGTCATCTGACAAAAGAGCAGCACTTTGTGGTTTGTAGCTCTCAGCTTTGGTAGGATTCGATCCAACACCTCAAACTTTCCTGATGCCCGATACAAGTCGGGACTAAAGAAAGGCAGGGGGATCAGGTTACAATTTGTCTGTGTGTGATCTTGAACTAAACCAGAATTATTACTTACCCCTGGACTATTCCACCAGAGAATCCTAAATGTTCAGAGAAGGATTCCTGCAAAAACAATAAAAACATTTATTCTGTAATTAAGTCAAACACAATCAAAAGGTTCATCTTATGGCCTTAATTTGAAGTCAATCATGTCTTGAAAAAGGAAAAATTAGAGATTTTCTACTTCGATCTCTGTGCATCTTAGATTGTACACTTGTGGTCAGTCACACACGGAGAGAAACGAAAACTGGAGACAAAAGGTTGTTGTACCTCTATTTGCTGGAACATGTAAGGGTGGTTACAGATCTTCCTCAGCTGCATGATGGTGTTCATCAGCGTCTTTGTGCCTCCTTTACCCTGGTAAACACAATGTGCACAATGCCTGTAATCACAGTTATATTCTTTCATTTCACAGTTATTCATAAAGGCTCGTACAAGGACATTCATCTAGACATCCGTTAAACCAATAAGTGTTTATAATTGAGAGCCAACGACCTTAAAATATCCAGTTTCATACTCTCATTTCATGTCAAGCATCTTGTGAGGCATCTTGTTTTTTGCTTCTAACTGCTTTATGAATTTCATTAAGTTTACTTCTGCTACAGATCACAGTGTACTGTATGTTCGACATCTCTCACCTAGGCCTGTTATCAAACTATCGTGCTGTACAACTATCATTTCCAGATGTGGCAGGTAAACATTTTAGTGGTAATTTCATTTTGGTGTTAGTTAAAAAGATGCCGCAGTCTAAATTCCCACAGTGCTGAAGTGTTTTTGCCCTCACCTTCTTGTCTTTCTCTGATCCATCCGTGAGCAAGACACCCTTGGCCTGCATGTGCCTGTACAGCACCCTCTGAAGAGACGACATGTCACACTTGATCACGTATTCCACCTATCAGATGGAAAGGAGAGACAAGTTGATCTAATGACAGAAGTGGACAACAACAGAGGAAAACAGAAGGCTCCGAGACATCAGTTTTGTCTTGGCATGTATCCTGAAAAAGATGAAACTTGCCTTCTCTGGAAGCTGTGCCTCCACTTCCTTCTTTAATCTGCGTAACAGGAAGGGGCGAAGCACTTTGTGGAGACGACGGATAATCAAGATGGTTTCCTCTTCATTCAGATCCACCTGGAGAGTAAAAGAAGGAGACATTTGAAAAGAAAGGCAGTTTGTACCTTCTGCCTGATGTCATCTCTCAAGGGCTCTCAAGAAGAAGTCCTGCACACCTTCTCTCCTGTCATGGCGAAAGGAGCGTTGAACCACTGTTCGAAGGTGCTGCAGCTCTTGAAGATGGTGGGCAGGAGAAAGTTGAGCAGTGCCCAGAGCTCAGGTAGTTTGTTCTGCAGCGGCGTTCCTGTCAGCAGGACTCGCCGTGGGGCCAGGTAGTGTGTGTTCAGAACCTGGGTCAGCTTACAGTGGTGGTTCTTCATACGGTGGCCTTCGTCTACGATCATGTACTTCCAACGAATCTGGAGAGCAGAGAGAGTCTCACAGATCGAAACCAACCAAAAACAGAGAGAGCTCATGAGGAAGATCTCTTGCCCAGTTTCTCCTCATGACACAAGCTGGCTGGGTTCCAAGCCTTTGAGCTACCACATGGGGAAAAACTTGTCTGAAGTACAACACCCACCTTTCAGCACAGTCAGGAAGCCTATATGACTACATGAGTGCAAAGCAGCATGACAGCCATAGAGGGCAGTGGGAGACTCGGTATACAGGCGGTGTCAGCACCTAGGAGAAAGCACTGAGACGCAGCACAGGGGGCGGTCAGATTGGCCACGGTCAAATACTTTGAGGGGACTTTGGGGATTTGGGGAGCGGGAGCTGACAAACAAAAACACAGGGCAACAAATAAGCAATGAAATCTTGTTGTATGCATGTGTAGAGAGGGATGAGTTATACTATGCCTGCCTGGGTGTGTTTGTGCATGTCCTTCTGCTTGTGTTTTCTTGTACATCCAAACTCACCTTGGCCAGTACTTGTTTGTCCTTGATGATGTACTCATAAGTAGTGAGCAAAACATTAAACTTTCCACTGCGCAGTTGGGGAACGAAGGCTCTTCTGGCAGCCGGAGACCCCTGAAAAACATTGTTTGTTTACAAAATGTAACTTTGTGGAGAAAGATCGATGAAAGATGGTATCTGACGATCTCGGATGAGACTAAACGATCAACTATCTTTTTCCAGGAAGTTACATTTTGTTGCTTTAATTCAGCATTTTATGATGAAAACAAGAATATAATGCACGCAAGAAAACACACAGTAAATTCTCACATTTAGTGTGCCGGAAAATAAAAACATTTATTTTGAGTGGTGTGAGTGTGAAACCTCACCTTGTAGGACACTTTCACGACTGTCGGTGCCCACTTATCAAACTCATACACCCAGTTAGAAAGAGTTCTGTCAAAGACACACAGCTCAGTTACCATTCCATCAAATTAGTAGTGTTTGCAATGTAAAACTAATAATGTTGCAGCATTGGCTCACGAGAGGGGTACAATGATGAGGTAGGGTCCATTGAGCCGCTTGTGCTCCATGAGGTACGTGATGAGGGCGATAGTCTGGATGGTTTTTCCCAGACCCATCTCATCCTGCCAGGATCCCATTCAGGTTATTGTTGTAGAGTGAAACCAGCCACTCCAGACCTTTAATCTGACAGACAAGGAAGTGAGAAAGTCAGTTTAACGTGACAAATCAACAATATTACGTAGTTTATTTAATTGTACTTGTTTACCTGATACTGTTTGAGTTGTCCATTTATTAACAAACTGGACTGTTTTTCCACCTTCTCTGTGACAGCGTGAGCCACAGAGTAATAAGATTGGAGCCCTCGGGCGAATGCTGCACCGCTGTATTCGTCATCGACATCCTGTTTAGCATTTCTGCAGATACACATAAGAGTTTTGTAACATCTTTTGATCACCTGCATTATAAATGTATTCAAATGTAGTTCTCCACATGTGTGCTCACTCAATGATGTGTCTGACGTCCACCTCCGACACGTCTTCGCTGTCAGGGTCTGTAATCTTCTTCTTTTCCTCCACCGGAGTAGCCGATGGCTGAGGCTCCTCCTCGTCCTCCTGCCAGACAGCTGGTCAGTGATTGGAGCAGTGAATAGGAAACTGGCTTCAAACATCGTCTTTTAAAACTACCCACCTCCTCCTCTTCCTCCTCCTCACTGTCTTCACTGTCTGAGCGGGGTGCCACCTCGTAACTGGACAAAATACATGCACGCTTAAATTAAATGAACAGAACTCCTAGCTGAACATTTCAACCATGCTAGCTAGTCTTTGTGAGGCTGTGATGGTCATAACATATAGGGATGGTTGATAGCTGGAAAGAGTAGCGTTGAGAGTAAAACTGTGTGGCTGAAGACAAAGCTATGTTTTAGCTAAAACCAAAGGTTTATCGTCTTTACAACTCAACTTTCATCAGGCTGAGCTGTACTTCAGGGTTAATAGCCTTTAAGCTGTTGTAACATTTAGAAATTAATGTACTAATGTTTAGCAATCTAATATTTATCAAACTATACTATCATACAGGTAGCACGGTGAATAACTAACAATTAGCCTGTTAGCTAATGTTTGGCAATTGAATATTTACCACATTAACAAACAGTTAGCATATCAACTAACATGCAGTTAGCATTTTAGCTAATGTTAAGCAATGTAATGGTAATTACATACAGTTAGTACATTAACTAACATCTAACTTATAGCTGTGAGCTTGTTTCGCTAATGATTGGCATAATAATATTTATCACATTAACATACAGTTGGCATATTAACTAACTAACAAGCAGTTAGCATGTTAGCTAATGCTCAGCACGCCAACAGGAGATATGCTTGTTAAGTAACTTTAAAAAGTAGAGTTTGTTAACAGGCTGATAGTCTGATCCAAATGTAATATTTTGATATTTACATTTCTGCGTGGATTCAGCGTTTCAACATGCATACATTTCACCAAGTCAGGCAGCATCAATTTATGCTAACCAAGGTTTAAACCTGTTGATGATGCACAATGAAAAGTCACCATGGACCAGAGACATACCCTCTCTGGGTCATGAAGTTTTATGGAACTTCACCCACTGACTAGATTAAGCATTTCAGTCAACAGACCAACAGACTGATCAACATTACTGCACCTGCAGCCACACCACTTCTCCCTGAGGCTAAAAAGACCCCTCTTCTCCACAGGCACAGACAAATCATGCCTTCTCTCTCTAGCCAGTCTCACCCAGGGTTCATCTCCAGCCAGGTATCCAGCTGTCCGGCTTTAGGAGCGTCCAACCCCGTCAGGATGTTCCCACTGTCTACATGGATGACCTTCACAGGCAGGTCACTCATCTGACTCGTCTCATCCAGAGGCTGCAGGGGAGGATGAGAGTTCTCTGTTGTACTGGGTAGTTTGGACTTGGTTTAAATAGAGGCGAAATTAAATAAGACAAAGCTTCAGACAGTATTCCAACAGTATCCATTCATTATGATGCAGTAGTGAAACCTGTATGAGTATTATTTCTACACACTATTGTATTTTCTCTTTCCGGTTGCTTTGTGTTCATCACACCGTTTTACATTATTGGAATGTAACTTTTATAACTGATCACCTTTTGCATCAAAAGCCAGAGACCTGTATGTATATATTTAGTGATGTTTGATCAAAATGTTGTGCCGTAACCGTGAACTTAAAAGCAGTACAGGAGCAATTTACAGTGGCACGTCTGAGGTTTACTTTTTGCCATGACAACACTGAAAAGCTAATCGTGAGCCCCTGAAGCTTGCGTGAAACTCGATCTAATGTTTTAAAGGAGGTCTCCATAGAGACAAGAGACAGTAACAAAACAAAGAATCGGGTTTGCATTTGTGAACGCAGCCTTTTTAAAGAGCAAGTAGACATCTTAATAAACAGCATGAGGGCTGCAACTTATGATTACTTTCATTGCTGCTTAATCTGTTGATTGTATTCTGCATTAACTGATTATTTGTTTGGTCTATAAAATGTCAAAAGCCAAAAATGATGACCTTAAATATCTTGTTTAGTCTACAACTCAAAGATATTCAGTTTACTGTCATAGATCGATTAATTGATTGGCAAAATATTTATCGATGAATGTAATAGTCTAATTAATTTTTTGGTTAATCGTGCAGCTCCAAACAGAATCAGTGACTGCTTTAACCACTCCTTCCTGACTGGAATAGATTACATTTATCTTTACAACAACACAACACTTCATCTGCTCACCTCTCCATCAGGACCCATGGAAGGAGTCTGACCCTCTGCAGTCTCCATCTGCAAGTCAAGAAGAAGTTGACTAATCCCAACACAGGTCACATACGACAATCAGGTGTAGAAGTCATTAATGATCAGAAATCACAACCACAGCTGTTGTAGCTGACTGAATAAATCAGTCTTTTCTCTACCTTCTTCTTTTTCTTCTTCTTCTTCTTTTTTTCCTTGAGAGCCTGCGCCGCTTTGTGGGCTCTGACCAGCTCGGTGAGGTTGGCGACATACTCGTCCGTCTGCTGCAGCAGGTAGGCCAGACGTTTGTCCTTCTTCTGGTCAATCAGTTTACGATAGCCTTCCTCATCCTCAGCCTGGGAGGACCGACAGATATGCAGTGTGTGAAGTGAAGTAGGATGTGCATACAGTCTTGTTATTCATCTGCATGCTTGTGTAACTGTATCTTCTTACCATAAGCCTCCTCATCCTCTCTTTCTCAATACGCTCATTCTCTTTCTTCTGCTCACGTTCAGTGTTGGCGTGGTAGGTGGCCACAGCTTTGGTCAGTTTCTGCATTTTGCCTGTGATGGAGCGATGGTACTCTTTGAAGTCTTTGGCGTGCTGCAGGATGCTGTTAAGGTACTCCTACGATTAGAGTGCATGTTTGGGTGAAGGACAATTCAGACAAAACAAAGGAGAAAATACCCCTTTGAATCTTTTCACAGGTGACGTCACAACCATCCTCTACCTGATGTTTCTGCCTGCGTTTGCGCTCTTGCTCAATCTTCTGCTGTTTCTCCAGTTTCTCCGTGATGCGGGCCTCGCGCAGAGACTGGCGCTTGCTTCGCTTGTAGGCCTTGGCGTCAAGGGCAGTCTCTAGAGCTGTGTCACGACGCATACACACCACCACCTCTTGACGGAGCTGTAGACAAAGATACAATCATGGACTCATTAACACCAGCACCACTGAAAGCATGCAGAAATGTGATGTTGTGCAGGTTAAAGGTGAAAATGTGAAGCTTGGTTATGAAGTGCGTTGCTTACCTGCCTCTGGAAGTTAAGCAGTCGGAGGGCTTTGAGCTCTATGGTTGCTTTGGTACGTAAATCACCAGCCAGAGAGCCTGGCAGGTTCTCCAGTTCAGCGATGCGATGAGTGATACGAGCCTGTAACCTGATGGAGCAAACAGCACTCAGCTGCTGTTATTTCTCTTCAGACTGAAGCTGCTACAGTCATTTTCTACCCCAGTAAAAGTAAATGACATGGAGGCCGTGGCATACCTGTACTCCCTCTCCTGCAGTATCTCCACTGGGTCTAGGCCGCAGGGTTTCTGGATGGGGGTAATACGGTTCTGCTTGGCGTGGTAAGGCATCATGGGAGTAGGCTGTGCCGGCTGACCAGGGGACTGGGTCTGTGGAGGCATTACCGGGGAGGCAGCAGGAGGAACTGAAGGAGGAGCAGGAGAGGGCCGGCCAGTCGGCTGAGGGGGAATCAGCTTTTGCGGTGCGTTGGAGGGCGCTGCTGCATTCACCATGGGGCCTGGAAAGAAGTAAGGTTTTGGTGTGAAGAAGTTCAATATTCAATATATGTTATTTTCATTTAATGTTTTGTGATTCCCCTATAGTTGTTTTTGGTTGTGTTCCACCGGCTTTTTAAGCGACATTTAGACCAAAAGAAACTAAAACCTAAAATCGCCCGCTGAACAGGAAGTTTGGCATTTTTATGTTTGAAGGTTACCTGTGGAATTTATGACCACTGACTGCACTATGGATCAGTGTTTTTAAGAGTGGGTCACTGTACTGTCTGTGTTATGCGAACGTGTGTTGATGAACATGCAGACGTAGTGGTTTCATGCTTTTCAGTTGATCAGCCTTTGGTGGCTGATGCACCAACAAAGACAGGGAAGAAGAGGACTTCTGGAAAGTCAACGAGGATATAAACAATGGAGGATTTGAAATATATGAAAGATCTGCTTTGAAAAAGTTTTATGAGAAACTCAATGTGCTCAACAGGTTTTTTGGGCCTCAAGGAGACACAGTTTTTGTTTGTTTACGTTAAAACTCATTGTGAAAATCTCACAATGACTGTCTTTATAGGTGAATTAGATTGGGTCAACAGTGGGAACCTAATACTTAAACCAGAAACTCTTATCATTGTAATAAAAAAACAAAATCCTAAATTTAGACTTCGATAAAGGGCTAAAACTGACTTCATGTATTGTCATACGAACATACAGTTTTAAGGCTATAATTTTCTTACCTGTATTAGTAACTACTTGTATCTAACAAATCTCCCTAAGCTGCTCTTCCTCTTATATCAGAGTTAGGTCTATGCATTCTAGTTCAATAGTGGCTGACAGGTTTCACAAGGTCTTACAGTGGCACCACACACCTTCCGGCCAGGACTTGGGGGGTCCGTTTGGGTTTTGTCCCTGCATCCCAGCTGAAGTACCCGATGGGCCTGGAGGAGGCATGTTTGGACCCATCATTCCTAAAGAAATAAATAAGCACAAATTCTCCCAAGATAAGCGGCGCATTTAAAATGTATATTTTGAAATGTGAGGCTAGGACTGTGGCTGCTCACCACAGGATGAAAATGCAATGTAACACACAGGTTTAAAGATCGTAGGATATAGCTTGGTATTCCAGACATTTCCTATCCATGCTCACCATGAGCTCGACTGTA
This sequence comes from Sparus aurata, assembly GCF_900880675.1. Lineage (NCBI taxonomy): Eukaryota > Metazoa > Chordata > Actinopteri > Spariformes > Sparidae > Sparus > Sparus aurata. The sequence continues at coordinate 21,852,114 of NC_044187.1, read as the reverse complement.
GCCTGAGCCCATTGGCCCGGGCCCTGGTCCTACTGGTCCACCCCCTGGTCCACCTCCAGGTCCAGGAGCCAGGCTGGACATGGGCTGTGGCTGCTGCATACCAGGCATCGGCCTCTTCCCCTGGACAGCCATCTGGAGCTGGTCTGGCAGGGGCTGTCCTCTGGCCAGCATCTTATAAGCCATGATCTGGGCTCTAAGTTGGTGCAGTTGGTTCTGGTTGAAGGGAGTAGGGCCTGTCGGGCCTCCAGAATCAAGGCCGGATCCGAGGCTAGGGACAGTGGAGGCCAGACTGGGTCCAGGGCTGGGGCCTGGTCCCGAGCTCCCTGGAGGGCCAGGCCGGTTAATAGGACCCAGAGTGTGTTGATCTCCACTGGGGCCATCTAAAGGTGTAGAGGCAGATCCTGGGCCACCAGAAGACGAAGACGAAGAGGATGATGGGATAAGAGGTCCAGAGGGAGGACCGTTTGAAGGGACAGGACTGGAGTGGTCAGAGCCTCCTAATGGAGAGTGGTAACCTGGAAGAGACAGACAGGACGATGATGGGGGTGATGGGTGAATGCAGCAGACATTTACTCACCTGGATGAGTCATATGACATTTTGGGAAACAAGCTTATTTTCTTTCACATGGGGCACAGTGACTTCCTGGAGTTTTGTTGTCACTGTGAGGGTGCTTGGCAACCATAGGAGACTCTAGGAAGTTACTGACCAAGAAATACTTCAAAAACCTAAAACCACAAATGTAGTTTGTAGTTTGAAGTTCATATTACAGTCACAAGATATAACATGTTCATTAGTGAGCTTTGGAGGTGCTGGAAGGTGAATGTTGTCACCTTTGAATGGAGCCAGGCTAACCGTAATCCTGTTACCATGCTTTATGCCAAGCTAAGCTGTAGATTCAAATTTACCATAAAAACATGAGAGTGATATCAATCCTCTCATGTAACTCTTGGCAACAGTGATTTCCCAAACTTCTTCTTGAACAGAAGCCTGCAGCACAGCCTGATGAGCAATGAGCTATTCCCAAACACATCCCTCTAGACTGTTGTTTCATAATTTGTGTTAACTCTGAATCACAATGCTAAGCCTGTCTGTCTGATTGTATTGCTTCACTCTATGTATCACCTCATTGCAGCCAGCTGCATGCAAAGTCCAAACTGTTAAGTCCTCCTTTGTTAAGGCTGACCTGAGCTGCAGCACTATATGATTTGCAGTTTCTGATACTAAAAGAAAGACTTGGAAAACAGTGTCTCATTTCACACTTTCATGACCACAGAGACACTCCCAATGAGCCAACCAGGCTGCATGACTACACCATCACATCCAGTATGTGTCACACCTAAAGCACACAACTTGCATTACACAATGCTCGAAAGGATTGAATTGCTTAAGATACAGCTTTGTAGCATGTCTACCTTGCGAGTGTTGGTCCAGGGGACTGGGTGGGGGGCCCATACCGCTGTGCCCGCCCTGTCTCATAGACAGTCCCTTAATCTGGCTGAAGCGGCTCTCCTCACTCATGCTCTTCTCATGCAGGCTCTCCATGGGCTGTGGGAGAAATCAACTCTGTCATAATCAGTCCCTGTGGTAGAATTATTAGGTAGCTGCAGCTTGGGAAAAAGGACATTTAAGGGGCTCTAAGTGACGATTTGTTTTGATTTACACATATAAATCACTTTTTTATCAGCTGTATGTGAGCGGACTGTAACATGAGGTGAAAAGTGGGACCTTCTCCGTCTGCCTCGGCTGCCTATATTAGCCTGTGGGCGATGTTTTAAAGTTGTTTAATGCTGCTGGACTGTGGATTCTTTTGTGAAAGACTCTGTGTGAAGGATTTTCCACGACAGTACAAAGATTAATGTTCCAGAGGGCCTCTTCTCAGTGTTCACAGAGAGCAACAGCAGCTAAAGTTAGTCCACTAGCATAAACTGAGCAGAGGTTCCATAGAGCCCCGTCAAAAAAAATGACATAAAGACAGTACTATTATATAAAAATGTAATGAGTTGTAAGGTAATGACAGTGACAACCTGAGCACATGTCACATGGTATGTTTGTGTTCAGTGTATAAATGTGTCCATTATGGAAGCTTTAATGAACATTGTAAGTGGCTTAACTTTCCTATACACCGAAAAAAATAATAAGATTATGACTTGAAAACCAATTTAAGGTGAATCTTGCATTCAAACATGTCCACAGATGATGAGTTTTATGTTTTGCTGTGGAGTTTACTTGCTCAAGCTGCATGATACACACTAACGATCACCTCCTTGTGATGTGAGTGTGATGTCTAAACTACTTTATATGTAAAAACGAGCCTAAAATTGTGACATATGGATTTAAAAATAGCTGCTGACACTCTTTTAATCAATTCCTTAAGGACTGAAATTAACGGATGTTGGGTGTCTCGGTGGGTAGATACTTACTTTGTGCAGAGGGTGCAAGTTGTCCTGACCGTATCCAGACGGCCCGGGCTGGGAGTGCCCAGAGGAGGGAGGGCCGGGGCTGGGGCCCATCATACTGTGAGAGGAGCCCGGTGAGGGCCCGGGGCTGGGGCCCAGCATGGCCCCAGGGGAGGGACCTGGACCAGGTGAAGGACCTGGGCGAGGGGTGCCTCCCATGGGGGGATCTGGCGTCGACATCGCCCTGGATCTCCTGCTCCCACCTGAGCAGCAGGGACCTGATAGAAAGGAGAGAATTGACAGAGGGAGAGTGGTGAGTTAGTGACAGAGAGGAGGAGATTATCTGTGCAGTAGAAGTGTGACAACTATGCAAAGGTTAATAATCTCAATCTGCGTTCATTCAGTGGTTTGATTAGAGAAAACTTTTGAAAATATCTTGACAGTGAAGCTGCACATGTGCCTTCACCTCTGCTTTTTCTGATAAATTAAGTGGGTTCACAATCTTTGCAGAATATAGGTGAATTTAGTCAAACACCTATCAGATGAAGGCATTCTCCTTCTGCGCTGCACCAAATCACCCGTTGCGCGTATATACAATTACAGCTGCAGGGTCTACCGCTGCACTCGCACTCAACACGGGGAAATACTGTAAATTATGCACATGAGTCCATGCTACAGAGAATCTGCTCACTCGGACCATCAAAGAGTGTCTCGTTAAATATAAAAAAGGGGAATGGCGGACTGTGGTTGTGCGACTGACCTACCCGCATCAACAGGACAGGCTGTCCTGCGTGAAATGTCTGCGCTCCCGACTTTAGATTTGTGGGAGATATAAATAACGCAGCAGTTGTCGCAATTAGTCCACTCACCCTCTTTGTAATCTGCCTTCAAGCGTTGATTTGTTTCACCGACGTGGCTCGAGCGCCCCCTCCACCGCTCCTATGACCGAATGTCTAGTCACGGCTGCCTGGCAACGCGCATGCGCGCGCAGCCACAGCCGGGCTGTACTAGCACAGTTTATCGCCTCTGGACTATTTGGTTTGTTTGTAAATGCTCAGATAATCTCCCATGTTAACTTTCATTATACATCGAGAATACACGAATACGAGTCTGCAGTGCTTTATGACTCATGATAATCATCGAAAGAATATTGATTTTGAGCAAAAGTGAGCATAAAAACCAATGCAGCCACCAATAATTTATAGAAATGCATAACTGCATTCAGCGTATATTTTAAAGGCTTCTTCTTACAAGTTAATGACTTAGAAAATGCCTCAGAACATGCAGACACTGAGGCCTAAACACAAAGAAAACTTTTAAAATATGAGACCTTACAGAAGTATGGGACTAGTTTCACAGGATAAAAATAAATGAGCACACCACCTTAAGATGTGCACCTGTCTCAGAGTACAGCTGACAAACATCTAAAATAAACTGAAACTACAGCAACGTGTTACACAGTGTTACTGCATCCCTCACAGCAGATTTGATTTGCTTTGTAATATCACTGAATCACTAGAATTAAGTGAAGTTTTGTGCATCTTTTGAACTTTTGAAGACTTTTGGGGAATTACGCCAAACATTATTATATTAACAGCCAGAATAAACTGGTGAAATTTAGATTTGTCACATTTGTTCTGTGTGTGCTCCCTTTATACATTTGGGTATTCAGCAGTTGGGAAATATGAATTTGGTTCAGCACCACAAATAAGACACTGGGAGAGGCTTCCTCGCAAAGAATAATTTATTTTATGCCTTTCTCCAGTGAATTTTGCAGAACATAATCTTTTAAACTGTTGGAATGACAAAGAGTTTTTCAAGGACATGTCAATATATATCAATATACCATTATCGTGATATCAGACTATGTACCTTTTTGGATTCTGTTATGTCATGGTATGACACAAATGGTGACTTTTCCTGGTTTTCAAGTCACTGTTACAGCAAAGTCATTTATTTTTCTGAACTTGTGTGACGCCTCTACTTGTTCTTCTAGTTTGTCTTTTCCCCTGTATCCACATTACTGATGATTATAAAGCAAACAATTGCCCCAAAAAATATTGTGATCCAATTCAAAGCCTACATTAATTTCTAATGAACCAGTGCTAAATTTACCATAGCGCCTGTTGATTCGTCACTTTTTGACTTTGTTGATTGCACTCATTACAGCCGAGATTAATAAAGGTTAGATGGTCATCGAATAATAACACAAAACATCAGCAGCAATTTATGAAAGGCCTTTCTGTCTAAATAGCTGGTGCTATTTGTCACACATGTGTTATTAGTGAGCAAACGTGAAAACACATAACCGTTTTTAAAAGTTTCCCATACCAGCTCAGAAGAGTGGAGGACTCTTTTCCAGTACTGCACAGTTTAATACAGGAAGGAACTGCAGAAGAAGCTGATGTCTCAGACTAATGAAACACAAGCAAAGTATGATTCCAGTGTTTGAAGTTTAATCAGGACAACAAATCTAATAACAGTAGTAGTGCAACTTGCAGTAGTAGCCTTCATGTAAAAAAGGGACGAACAAAACAGAAGCAGAAACTCCATTCAGCTTGGGCTGGTCTTAAGGACTGTGGGTTTTACTTTGCAAATGTATTCTGATAACTTCTTCATGGGACAGAACAGTTTACCAGGTAAAGATACACATCCAACTCCAACTGATGCGGGTCATTTGTCTTCACCCACAACCTGGGAGTGTGGGTTTCTCTTTCGGAGCATTGTAACAGTGGAGAGTTTTTTATATTCTTAAAGATCAATAACAGAGCGCAAAAACCTGTTGGAGATCAACATCCTGTTCATCTGCGTGATTCAGGTCAGACAACAACAGCAGAGTGTATTCCCATCTGTTCAAGATGCTCCTGGAAGAATGTTGACAGATTCCTAAATACATTATCACACTTATTAAAGACAAAACAAATACACTACACTAACCACACACTCACTCACACGCAAACACACATTCATAAATAAATGTGAGGGATGAAAAATGAGGTGTACAGCAGAGGGTATGTGATACAAGTCAAGAACATTATCAGGCAACACCCCCCCCCCCCGACCAGTGAGCCTATATCATGTAGACCAGTCATCACCTTCAGCGTGTTCAGTTCACACCAGGACAGAAACACAATAGTTCATTGTAATTGTACACTTAATTTTACTCAAATGATCAAATCTGAGGCTGTTCAGGTGTGTGATAAAGTGAATCAAGAATACTTCAAGTACTTGACACATTTCTAACCATGAAACATTTTGAAAAACCTGCCGCTGCCTGGTAAAATAATGCTCCAGCCAGCACCCATTAATGCCTGTTAGCTTATAATACCCATCCACACAAAAAGGTGATGACAGAGCCGCACAGTTTTTACTTCCGTTGACCAGTGAAGGCGATAAAACACAAAAGCGTCACGTCCACCACCAATAGAATTGAGTCGTTCCCTTTGAGAGGAAATGAGGTGTCCTCTACCGCCCCCTACTGGTGAGAGATGACAGAGCATCCTGCTTACAAGAAGACAAACTCGTCACTGTTTCTTCTATTGTTACTCCTGAACTGATTGCCAGGGGGCAGGATGTGGGCAGCAGGGCCACTTTTATTGCTGCTGTGACCTTCAAGTCCATAATCCTGACCCTGGCCCTCAACGAAGGTAAAGATGGGGTACTTCTCCTTCGACGATGACAGGGCCTAAGAGGACAAAAAAAACACGGTCAACACAAACTGTCACAGGATGCTTCAGAACAACTCAGTAGAATGATTTGACTGCAAAAATGCCATCAAGACACATGATATATATCAAATCAAGTCAGTTTTTGAGCCATTAAACTAGAGCTGTAACCAATTATTATTTGCATCATCAATTAATTGGTCAATTAGATTCACAATTAGTTAACATCTTTAATTGCTTGGTTTATGTTTGACCCATCTTTCAACAATCAAAATATATACAATTTACAAGATACAAAAGTAAAGAATAGCAGCAAATAACATCTTGTACCAATTTTAAGCAGAAATTATCATGTATATACACCAGTAAACCTGCTAGTTATCAGAATGAACTCCTTTCATATATATAAAATAATTTCCCAGTCTGGGATCAATAAAGTGATTCTATTCTATTCTATTCTATTCTATTCTATTCTATATTGCCAGTGGAAAAGTTTTTTTGCCCCTTGTGTCTCCCTTTCATATCATGAACACGGCGGAAAGATCAGCAGCAGATCATATACCTCATCAGACTACATTCAGAAGACTTTAAACTTATTTCAAAACCTCTTAATAGCAGTATTCTGAATTAAACATTGTTTTTAAAGAGCTGATAATGAAAGTTGCAAAAAAGTGAGACATTTCACTTCTTTCTCTATGAGTTGCACATGAGCAGTACCAATTGGGCAGCTGACGAGGCTCGGACAACATGAAAGCCACATACAACTAATACAAATAATATCTTGAACTTCAGTCTCTCTTTCGAAATCAATGCTGACCGAACGATGTTCAAGTGCTGCTTGACAGAGACACGTGGGAAGATATTAACAAGCCAATAGTCTTGACTTCAACACACGTCATAGCATCTGCTGAAAAGGAGAGTAAATTAGTGCTTTCACCTGGATGTTGTGTTCACATTACAGCTGAGCTGAGCTGGACGCGATAAATACCTGTGACTTCTGCGGGGTTAATTGATGTGGGATTAAATCCCGATAATTTACATTCACATTGCACCCAAAAGCCAGATGTTGGTGTATTTTTTGATAAGTGTGAAAGGGGAATTAGAGAATTATGAGTCCTTATACAACCCAATTCAAAACTCTGAACCAACCCTTTAATATTAGGCTATAGGAGATTGAGGTAATAAAATCAAGTTGGTATCTTTTAAAGTGTTTCTTGAACAAAACTCTTATTTGTAGTAGTATTTCCTTGCAGAGCTGCGGGATAGTAACACAAAGAAGATATTTTTTTTGTCTGAAAGCGCAGAACCTTTGAAGAATAATCACTTGGTTTGTCGAACTCTAACCACATATTTTCATCAGATACATTTCAGATTTGATTTTTCTTCTGTTATTACATGCTTTTAAATTTGAGTCAGATGGTGAGCAGATGGTGTGAAAAGTCACCTCAGTAACAGCAGAACAGAGAGACTCAAACTCCTTCTTGTTCTTGGCGTAAAAGCCGATGGTACAGCTGGGATCCATGCGGTTGAAGGGCATCTTTTTGGGAGAGCTACAGTGGAATGACTAGAACGTGACAGAAGGAGACAGATCAATAAAAGTTAATGACAGGGCATGTTATCTTTAATGGCGTGTACAGTCAAAACACTATTGAGCATGAAAGTCACATGATCCAAGTCCAATATGTTCTGAGATAAGCAAGATAAAAAGCCAGACAGACTGGAGTGAGAGTGCAACTTACCTCCAGTGGGAAGTTGACTTGTGACACATCCACCACAGGCTGGCAGTAGTGAGGGTCGAGATACAGCAGCTGCTCATCTAGAAGACAACAAGGAGAAGTCAGGAAGTCGAAATAAAAACACTGTGCTATTTAGAAAATCGCCAGCTGTCAAGTGGCCTGAAACAGATGAATGGCTGTGCCATATATTTGCAGTTTTCCTATTCTTAGATCCTTTCCTTGGTAGTGCCAAAGCCAGGAAACAAAAACTGCAGTTTCCTTTGAAGATCATTACATACTGGCACCAAAAAATGTACCATTGTGTTCAAATTTCTATTAAAAAAAGCCCAATCTCTCTCTCTGTGCAACAATGTCTGGTTTGCCTTACAAATTTCACTTCTTCTATTAAGGGGTCTCACTGATAATTTTCAGTAAGAGGAAATTAATGATTACTGAGAAGTATATTTTGGGCAGCGTAGGTCAGTCGTTGCTAGTAAACAAGTGACATGCTCTACTTTATTTTCCTTCCAACTAAAATGTGAAATAATTAGATAAGATGTTGTATTTATATTTTAATCAGGCCTATATAAAGCAAAAATGAGCAAACATTTGAAGGAGGTTCATCTACATCGAGTGTCTGGCACTGTTATTATCAGATACTATACTGAAGGAACTGCTGTAGCAAAACATGTTAAGTATCTGAGAAAAAGATTAACAGCAATCCTGATAAGAGAGAATAGCAGATGAGGTGAAAGTAAAGTTGCCTTTGCTCCCACTTGCTTTTGAATATCATAACACATTAAAGTGCATTATTGTACTTAAACCATGGTCAAGGTATGCTGCTTGTAGTAAGTTTAACTAATGGTTCGAAGCCAGCTAATGCAGAATCAACAACATGCAATCAACATCACAGAATCAAGTATTGTTTCCCTATTTAAAAAAGTGGAAGACAGTGCTGATATATACCAAGTAGGAGAAGACTGAAGTCTCTCAAGTGGAGATGATGCACAACTGAAAGTCATCTGAAAAATAGTACGTCAGACACATTTCTATCTGTTAAATAGAATGGTCTGAGTTTTAATCTGCTTGTTTACACACAAGTGAGGTGCTGATATGAAGAATTATTATCCTGGCTGAGCCATTCTTATGACTTTTACAGAAAGAAGACTCTAGCTAAGTAGCTACTACCACTACACTTCGTCTTCACCTGATTATCACACTGCTGTAAGCACAGCAGCGTCTTTCTGCTGATGTTTAACCAGCCTGAGTTTTCAGTTAACTGACCCTTGACAGATGAGTGAAGCATGAGACAAACTGGAGTGAGAAGACTGAAGAGAGGCAGAAGTGGGAGTTCAACATGTTCAGTACAAGTATACTGTAAGCTGATAATACTAGAAGTTTCTGTCTAAGATAGGATAATGCCATAGATGTTAACCACTCTACAGTCCTAGACCTTGAATGGTGAAACAAAACAATACCAGATCATTCCTCTAAATAATGCTGGCCCCACACTACAGGAAAATTGGCCAGATTTTGGGTCGGATTTACCGTCCCAACAAGTTCAGGAGTGTTCCTGATTCAAGGCTGGTCTGAGCAGATTGTCTGTCCAAATGATCCTGTAGTGTGTGAGGGGTTTACTGATATATTCCTACCATTATTGAGTGGATCAAAGTCAGTTTTTTAATTGTAAGTATCAAACCTATTTGAGCAGGAAGCGTCACCAACCACATTTTGCCTTCTTATGTAGAACAGAAACATGGCTGCCAAAAATAATACTTTTTTCTCCCAAGCCAGATGGACATTAGAAGATGACGATATGGGTGTGTCTGAATCATGTGCGTTCATACTACTAAAATATTAATAAATCTGTTATATCCATCTGTGGTCTCCCACGTTTCTTAAAATCAGATTTAAAAAACCTTTAGTGTGGAACAGACGTGTGGATGGTTTTTCGAAACCTTTCTGGTTCTCACCTTGAAAGCCAACGAAGTAAAGAGAATGCTTCGGTTTGCCTCCGATGATTCCAATACAACAATCCAGCTTAAGGATGTTCTGCAAATGAACCAAAAAAATTCAATGAGTTCAAATATATAAGAGTGAAGTTAAATGAGACAATTCTCTCAGAAGCATTAGAGGGGCTGATGGATGGTGTAATATTCAGACCTTGACACATTCGATGTAGGAGGGGTTGAGGGCCTCCCCTCCCAGCCGTACAGGCACCAGTATGATGACAGACCTCCAGGCTTGGCTGGACGGATCGGGGGGCGTCTGGCTGAGTGACAGGTCACAGAGACGCACCACATCCTCTTTGTACACTGCAGTGCACAGAAACATGATGAGAAAAATATGAATGCACAGAAATACATGAAATAAAGACTTCTTTAAGTGAGATATTTCCTAAGAGTGCATGTTTGAGCTGAGCAACAAAAACTCTGAAATCCACCCTCACACTTAAACTCAACAAGTCTGTTAATCTCACCTGTACAATCCTGAGCCACATATACAACAAGGTTGTGGACTGCAGTTGCTTTGGCCACCGCTTTCCTGCAAAATAAGCATAATAACTCCAGTCAAAGTGTGTCAACTGTGTTAATCATTTAAGGATATAGTTCAAGTCTTGATCCAAAAAAACTAACAAGACAAAATAGCGCCTCTTCAAATGCCCTTACCGTAGGATGTGTGCCACTATTGAGGGACCATACCAGTCACCAGCCTTCTTCCCTGAGCTTTTGCCGATTTCCACCAGCTGGTGAATCCCAAACGGTGCTGAGGGCTGATCCCCGAACCAGGTGACCAGCCTGTGATGGATGGGCTCGGCCTCCCTCGCAGACTCCGGTCTCTTTCTCTGGCTGCATCTCGGTGGTTGATCATTCGGCAGAGGTTTTTCAGGGGCGTTGGATCCTCGTGGAGAGCCAAAGGATGGGATGGGGACCCCTCCAGCCCGCGCTGGGGAGCGCGGTCGAAACACCTCAAAGTCCACATCGGTGAGCTGCTGAGCATCTGGCCAAGCCCAATCTATAGAGCACAAAAGGCCTGCACTTAGAAATCAAGAATTTTAGAAGCCTTTTAAACACCTTGGCCAGGAGACTACAGATGAAAAATGGCCTTTTGCCAATTTTACTAATGTATTACCATGTTATAGCAATTTCTTTTGTTTAAAAAAAAAAAAAATCTTGGGAATATAAGATATGTTGAGGGCCATACACAAGGACAAAATGTAATAAAAAGACCAAAAGAGACAGGGCACAAGAGAGAAGCAGCACACAAGGAGCCACAAGATAGACACACATTGTCTGAAAAGACCAGAAACTGAAATAAAACAGAAATGAGGCATGAAAAATGTGATAAAAATAGATAATTGGAAAATGGACAAAAGAAGAGAGAGGAAGACCAGAATACACTGAGTGACAGAGTAAATCAAAATTGTCAGTAGAGACATAAAAAGTGGGAACAGCACAGAAATCTGACCGAGAGATGAAAAGATGAAAAAGACCAGATTGAGTGTTGATGCACTGGATTTAAATATTCTGAAACATAAAACTGGCGAAAAAAGAAAATAAAAAAGTTAGAGAGAAATCAGATCTGTCCAATTATCAGTCACAAGACAACTTACTTGCTTTCAGCAGAAAGAATGTTTTATGTGTCACACTACTGAGTAATAACTGGATTTGTTTCACTAAATAGGAAAAACAAGATCAAACTGCCTTTCAAAATGCCCCAGACAGGCTGATACATAGTGCTTCTTTGATTAAAACTGACCTATATTTTCCGAGGGTGAAAGCAGAATTGCCTAACTGGCAGATATACAAACCTCTGGGCATCAAATGGACCAGGAGACCCTGTGCCAGCAGCATCTGCCCACTGCGCAGCATGCAGCCCCAGCCACAGTCTGTGGTCCAGGTGGAGCCCTCCAGCTGAGGGAACTCCCTCCTGTAGGTCAGCCAAATCCTGGACACGAAAGCCAGACAGAACCGGTCCACCTCGTCTGAGAGGAAGTGAAAGAGAGGGAGGACGAGACAAGAAAAAAATTAAAAGAACATGAGGGAGGAATCTCCAACTGATTCAAACAAACAACTATTTGTGAATTACATGTGTGTGAAATAAAAGCAAAGGAGTCTCTAATGTAAAGCAATCATCCTTTCACAGGAAGAGGGTTTACCCAACCATGGTTAACCAAAACACACATCACTACAACCCCCGGGGTCTGCTGCTTCCTGACATCTTTCTTTACAGCATCTACTGACAGATACTTTTGATTTTTAAGATGTGTTGGTGTATTTTGATCTTACCTTCACTGTTGAGCAGATAGGAATGTCCTAGGACCGTGACTGGTGAGATCTTGTTGAAGGACGTTTTAGATTTAACAGTCCAACCTACAGAAAGAGGAGAAGGGAGGGGAAAATGGACGTTGGCAAAGTAGCAATTATCGAATGCTGACTGAGGCTTTGTCAGACGTTCAAAAACACACTCTTCCTTAAAGATTGATTACACACCATATTTGACATTATTCCATGCTGACATCAGTTTGGCCTTCAGTTTGTCCATTTCATCAGGCTCCCCCGTTGTCTCTCTGCTGGGATCTGGTGTCTGCGGCAGCCGGAGACCGAAGCTGCCCTGCCGCTCGGGGGGCTGCTGCCTCCGGCTCTCCACCAGCTCATCCTGCATCACTCCCCCTACGTACTGCGCTGCACTGGGGGAAACGGAGTTCATCCCTCTGAGCCTTCAGAGCTGAACTCTGCTACTCCTCATTGCAACACAGAACTGACAGGGGAAAGAAAAGACAGTCAGAGATCCAGTAAATTATTGACTTTTTCCAAGTTCACATTCTTCACTCCAAGCACTTTTACTCTCTGCCTGAAACTCTTTGACTTACCATATTACACTTAATATCTTCTCATGTCTGTACCTTTTTTTAAACCGAATATTGGCTAATACTTCAGTTTTTTCACATAATCACTTCACCATTCCATACTGTATAAAACATATACTGCCTGCCTCTCCATCCTGCAGGGGAGATTCTCCTCTGTCTCTCTTCCCGAGGTTTCTCCCTGCTAACGGATCTTAAGGGAGCCTATATGGACAAAACTGACTTGACCAGCTGGCTCCTCCAGCAAGCAAAGAACATCTTTGTTTATGTTGTCCAATCTCATGCTCTTCAGGATGCAAGACATGAGGTTAATTCAGTTATGATTCACCAATCTTCAACATTCTTGTTTGCAGTTTTTTCATAAAGTCATAATAGAGTCGATGACAGGTGAAACCGAAGACTGATGAAACAGATTAACTTGCTGAGAGCCTGTGCGTGCTACACAACACCCTCAAATATTTTGACAACTGAGCAAGCACCACTTGCCAATGATGCAGACTGTGAGGCTGTTGATAGTAAATCTGATAAGTCAAATAAGTGAATAGTCCATGAACAACAATGTGCTACTTTATATTTGTTTTCAATGAGGAGACCAGACTGTGATGAATGTGAAAGTTCACTCTTGACCTTGGAAATTGTAGGCTGTTAAACTAAACCAATTATGCTTGAGGTTTGGACTTTGTTGGTCAAATAAAAGCAGTGCTATGTGAAAAGGCCACCTTGCACTTTGCAAAACTGTGTAAAGCATATTTCACCACACACATCATAAACTAGAAGAGCAACTCAGCGAGAGACTTCTCTGCAAATTAACCAACAATAAACATAAGTGTTACTTGCAGCCCTGATTGAAACCCCTTGACTTATTACACTGTAAAAGAAACTGGTGCAACAACCAGTCTGTAAGACAAAAACTAGTCCTCACTTCCTGAAAAGTATAAATAAATTACACACCGTCAGTGTTAACTAAAGTCACTCCTCTTCAACCACTGGTTTCACAATGCACAAAAACCACCAATGACTTTTCTGGTTTGTCATGAAACTGATGAGTCGTGGTTTCAACAGGGAACCGTAACATGGTGTGTAGTCAGTGATTGCACTGATGGGAACATTTCAGTGAAGAAGGAAAAAAAACCACCCATCATGTGATTAGCATTTGAGAACCGGCATGCGGGTATTTTCTCTGAAAGTCATCTGATTATGCCGGCTGTCATTAATCATCTTTGTATATGAAGCTGTTGAACACGTATGGTGAACACGAACACTCACTACAGGGCAGACATGTTTCTGTCACGACACTACTATTTTTGACGCAGCACAACAGATAAATCACCAGACAAACATCTTAAGTAGGTTCAGTGCATTTGTCTGCTCTCAAGGCACCAATGTAACATAATAAACTACGTTTTTCTTCTATCCAAGCCTGATACTCAGGTGACCGCCGTAATTGTAGTTACCTCCTTTACACATAAATATTCAATAGCTAACAACTACGTACCTGCTGTAAAAGCCGGTTAAGATGGTCGATACTTCGTGGTAGGTTGAATCATTTCAGGGAGTTCCTGTCTTCGCCCACGACCGCAGTCTTTCACGGATAAATTCAGTGTACTACGCTAGCTTACCAAAGCTAGCTAACTTTAGCATTTTAGACGCTAGCTCCCGGCGTTAGCTACACTACCTGGCATTCAAGCCGGACTCACCATTGCTCTGACAACAAAGCACAACTGATACCAGTACGGTACGCGTTCGTCCATACAACAGACAGCGGAGCTAATGTTTACACACTGCTGCGAAGCTAATCCAGCACATAGCGGGTTTTGCTTCCCTGATCGACCAGCTGCCGTTTTAGCATCTCCCTTTGACATCAGAGGGTATTTACTTCCTGTTGTCTTTTCCTGACGCAACGCCATTGGTTGAGGTAAGCGCTGTGAGAAAGCTGATTGGATGGTGTTAGTATAATAGACTTTAACTCTTCTGGAGTTATGTAATATGTAACATAGGCTACACATCACATGATAGTGAATAGATAATTGACATATATTTGTATACACGTATGAGTGACATGTGGTACACATATTTTATCCACACAGTTATTTTTCACATGTGAGAACTTGCTTTGTTATAGCAGGAAACACATGTGTAATGATGTATTATTCATCATTGCTTGCACTAGTTGATTCGTCTCAGAAAGAGCCAAGGCACTGGTTCTTAAATTTTTTGTAACATCCAAATTAGAAAGTCAAACAAATAAGTACATAATAAATTATATGTACCCCTGGATATCATTATGGATGCTAAACTTGTGCAAATAAAAATGCAAGTCAAACTTGGCCACACTGTCAGTTCCAAGACACGAAAGACAAGGTGGCCCTCATATAAAACTGTGACTTTTCGTCACGAAAGCATGTTTGTCAGATACAAAACATGTTTTCTTGAGGAAAAGTCCGTTTCTCTTTTCTTGTTAAAATTCTGTTGATATTGTACTTGTACTTATTCCTCAGCAGGCATTTTGGTTTGTCACAGCAGGAAAGGCACAGCTGCCGCTAATAACATTAATGATGGCTTCATTACAGCAATTACTGCAGCGCAGCAGCTAATACTGTTACTACTTATACCTTTCTCTGGGAGGTCTAAATGCTGTGAAAGACGTCTGTTAATTTGAACTTTTCTATTTCAGATTCCTGAAAAAGATAGCTTGGATGGAATTCAGCCACAATAAATGTTAGGTTACAGTTCTGACTTCTATGACATGTTTCTTTCTTTCTTTTTTGCTTTTATGTATGATGTCCTGCATGTAAACTGTAGCCAAGAAAATTAATGACAGTGATAAGATTGTATATGGATTGCTGCAAGATTTGTTTTTGTATTGTAGAGTCAAAATAAAGAGTGCAAGATTAGTTTTGGAACAAATATCAGAATTTTATTCCACATACTGCACTTCAGGTGTCTGCATTTGAATCACATCTATCACAAACAAAAATGCCCCATGGTACAAATAAATACACGTTCAGTGAACAGAGAAATGTGGAATGTTTTTTATACTTGGACTTTTGTGTTCATTTGTAGAATCCATATTTGTATACAGTATATTTACTTTTTCTTCAAAGTACCTTACAAACAATACCAGCAAAATGAAGATGTTCTTTTCCCAAATAAAGTGCATTTATACTACTCTCTCTTTGAATCACAAAAAGAAAAGAAGAGATTCTCTGACATGAAACACTAGTATAGACACCACTGATTGGGAAAAGGCCTGAAAGTGAGCAGAACAGCTGGATAAGATTACATTACAGTTAGCTTTTTTCTTTACAGGTGATCAGAGCTGACCTGATGACTCCTTTATCACATCAAGATATAAAATAACTTCCTTCCTATCAGTAGAATATATAAGACAGTGTATTTCAAAAATGTTAATCCCTACCCCAGAAGATATAATTAACAGTCACGTGAAGAACACAACAACAGAATAGGAATAAAGTCATGTTTCAAGTGTTCATTTGATAATTACTGCGAATAGTTTGTCATTAGAAACATAAATGCATATTCCATGTATGGCTGATAACATCCATTCTGCAGTATTTTGATGGTCTAGGCTTCCTGACAGAAACTCTCACACTAAAGGGTTATAAATGACCATTAACAGTGGATATCTTGAACCACTGGAGGGCAGTAGAGTATATGTCAAATTTACAACAAAAAAAACAACTGGTTGATGCATGTGCTGCATGGGGATTTTAAAATCCTTGTTAGACCCTTAAACATTGTTAGATTTGAGGATGGATTACAATCAAGATAGACTCACTGGTCACTTCATTGGGTAGACCGGTACGTTGTAATGCAACTGACTTCTAAGAGGTGCAATATGTAAGAATTGTCCAGCTGTTGAATTCATACTCAAAACAAATAGGGGGGCAGCATATTATCAGAGTAACCACCAACTGCCACATACTGTAGCAGGGGCTAGCTAGTTAGCTCAGTTAGCTGTACAGCTAGCAGTCCGGACAGGGAGCTTGGAGCATTGGGGCAGTGTTAGGGAGCTTTGGACCGGGATGGGGCAGGGCTTGCGGGTTAGCATACTAACTTCAGTAGATATCTCTGTAACATGTCATGAAGTCAAAACTGTTCATTTATTGATATTCTATCGACAGTTAATTCAACTTTTGAGTGTTTTCAACTGAAATGTTTACATATTGCACCCTTAATGATGGGTTATGTAAAAAGATTGTATATTGCCAATACAACACATTTCAACTTTCAACTTTGTAGCTCTATATAGTTGTTTTGCTTCATCCAGCTTGTTGTTTTTCACAGATGAAACCAAAACAGCCGACAGCAAACGCTGGAGAGCAAACGTGAACATTTAGCAAGTTAAAACTAGTTAGTTTGGGATGAACGTCTGGACTAGAAAATAAATGTCAGATGTTGAAATTCAGCCTTGTTGTGCGGTTGCTGTTGTTGATTGAATCAGTTTACATTTGTGGAGCTTCGAAAGCATAATCAAATCAAAGCTGGATTAAATTGTTTAAACCCTACTTTCTGCTCGGACTCAGTAAATCAACTTGTTGCAGTATTAGTGACAGCAATCCTCACACACAGCTGTCAATGGTTTGCATAAGATTATGTACAATATTAAGAATGAACTATTGAGGATGAATACAACCACTGGGTGGAAAATAAAGTTGTTTTCCTGTTTGTCCTTCTCAGGACTGTTGCTGAGATGATAGATTCAAACACCTTTATCAGTATGTTACATAGCAAAATGTGAGCTTTTCTTTAATCAGTCTTGACTACCTAGCTTGTACTGTAACAACAATCATTTTGATGACACTGTTTTACAGTAACAGGTTCATTGTGATATACTGTACCATGTCTGTATCCACAAACCCTACCTATAGAGCCCTTTAACAAATTACAGTATGCTACATCCATGACTGCCTGCTTCTCTTGTTTTGGCTCAAAACAACACATGGGCTCACTGTATATGTGCTTATAATTATTTTTTACACACTACTTTCACAAAAGTAATCATCTCTGTGCCTGTGTGACTTGTTTATAAAGTATCAGAGCGCTGAGAACTGTTACCGGCGCCAAACTGCTTCCGCTCATTTCCAGTTTGGTTCCTGCTGTGACCCTTGCTGAGTCAACCGTGCTGAGTGTAATCACTCCACATTTCTTAACTCGCTCACTCACAAACACATCCATGGACCACAGGGGTATGGATTTAAATGCATGAAAATCAGCTGCTGACACTGCTGCCTCCTGTGGCAATGTGAGGGTGTGTACGTGTGTGTTTGTGTGGAGGCTGCAGTCGGAGGGAGAAAAGGGCTGTGGTAGCCCTCCTGCGAAGGGGAGATAAGCGCTGAGCCTGAGCTCTGTCAACCCTGCTTTCTTCTGCAGCAGGACATAGCCTTCAAGAACCACCAGAAATAGACCCAAGGTGGCTTCACACACGCACACGCGCACACACACACACACACACACACACACACAATCCCCTGCGACAGACAGAGCCAAACAGTGCCTGATGTGACATCCACTGACAGAGTGCCTGCTTTGGCTTTGTCTGACTGCGCATATCAGCTCAGCAAACTGCTGCATGAAGAACAAAATGAGCTTAATCATCTTGTCGCTCTCTCTAAACTGAGACTGCATGCCATTCATGTTGTTTGACGCAAATATTACAGTGTCCATCCCCCTGTTTCATTGTCTCGTTGATAAGCAGTAAAAGAAGAAAGGGCTGGTTGAAAGACAAAATAGAGTGACTGGATTTGGTATTCACAGTATTCAGCATGTTTTGATCGGTAAAGCACTTTTTGACCTTCTTGTACCTATAATACATGTACAGTACATACCATATGACATGCGTTCACGGAGACCCACACACATATACATCTGATAAAGTGTTCCACATTACATTAAGAGTCTTCTTATTAAATACTTTATGATAGAAAATCAACAGATAATGCACCTTTACAGTAGAATATTTTACTCCTGCTTAAGTTAGAATCAGTCAGTGATTGGAATCAATAAATAACATTTCATATACTCTGAAACTGGAATGTACATTGTTTGTAAGTGCTTGACTCCTGTTGCATTGTTCTTCCAAAAAAGGCATCTTCTTTTTCTACTATCATCCCATTTCGGGACCCCATGGGGTCACATTTTGGGTGGGATGCCACCTGTTGCAGCCTTCTCTAACGGTGACCCAGCAGGACTTTGTGTCACCACCGCAGCCCCGACAACCCCTCGACCTCCAGCAGAAGTGTCAGACCTTCCTGCTGTGCCTCCCTGCTTCTCCTCCACTGCCTTAGTCTGCTGGTCTTTGCTCTTGGCCCCCTCCTGGGAGCCAAGCTTGATTGGCCCGAGAACGTTTTTGGCCACGGTGGTCAGCTGGCTCACAAAGCTCGTCTTTTCACCAGGGGAGACAGGCCGTGACTTACAGAGGGAAGGTCCACAGAGGGAGGGGGTGACGGCAGTCGGGGACGGAGAGGGAGAAGGTGAATGCTCCTCCACCACCTCCAGCCGACATTTGTCCTCCCAGTCTAGGGTTCCCCGGTAACAGTTGACTGGCCCGAGCCCCTGCCTCACCTTGCCCAGCGAGAGCGGCTGCCCATGCGGGGGGACGACCGGTGCAAGAATGCGAGCTGGGAGTTTGGGGCTCTTGGAGCCGAGGTCTGGAGTCCTCGAGTCACTGCCCTCAGCTCCAGCCTTTCGCAGGCTGTCACCCATACCTGAAGGTTTAAAGGTTTTATTCATGCTGAGAGGACCTGCTGTCACTGTTGCACCGATGCTGATGGGTTTATCAGGAGCAGAAGCAGAGTTCTTGGTGAAGGTACCAGGTAAACCAGGCCGACACTTGTTGCTAACATCCTGCTTTGGTTCAGTTCTGATCCCTAGCTGCTCCCGGGGATCTTTACTGTGAGATAACACATCTTTGGCTTCCCTGTGGTCATGCTGTTTTGGAATCAGACTCTTTTCAGGCCCCATATGACCACCTAGACTTCCTGTTGTTTTGGTAGGGGTGCTAGGAGTTGTAGCTTTCGGGGTGTCTGTACCCAGTCTGGAGCTTGGACCAGCCTGCGAGCCCAGGGGCAGCTCACCTGTATGAGGTTTTCTTGTTAAGGATGACTGAGATACTGTCGCTCCAACTCGACTCAATCTCTCCAGAACCGCCGCGGTATCAATCTCCCTTTCTTTCGACCTCTCCCTCCCTCTCTCCCTTTCTTCCCTCTCTCTCCCGGCCAGCAGTGTTTCCCTACTGAGGGGTGACTCTTGTCTCCCGAGTCTCCTCACAGGCTTCAGGACCCCGGTCTCTGGGATAGTTGAGGATGAAGGCAGGGGAGGAGGATTAGGAGGCAGGTTTTCCCCTTCTGTCTCAAGCAGGCTCTGGAGGCCGAGCTCACAGAGGAAGGCGTCCTTACGGTACTCAGAGTGCTGCACCTCCAGGCTGTGCTTCCTCAGCGGACCCCCCAGCCCTCCTGTAGAACTGGACTGGGTCAGGGGCGAGCCCAGCTTCTCTGCTGACTGCACCCGTTTGAGAAGAGGTGATCGAGGGGGTTCGGCACTCTTGGGCCTGGGGCGGACCACTGGAGGTGAGGAGTGGAGCTTGGCGGGGAAGGACTGTGTGGTGTTGGAGCTCCCAACAGTGTGGCCAGGCAAAGGTGGCGGTGAAGACTGGGTAGGGGAGGGTGTGTGGGCAAGCGGGGACAGGGGGATGTTACCAGCTGACTTACAACGAGCAGAGCGATACTGACGGTGGAGTTTAGGGGAGAGGCCGTGCAGAGAGCTGGGCCTCATGTGCTGAGATGGAGCGGGGGAGTTTGGAGTGCTGGAAGCTGGTGAGCTGCTCTGGGAGGAAGCACCTGAAGGAAAAAAGAAGATTAAGTTAAATTTATAATACCTGAAGGAAAGGCAGACTTTTGATTTTAAAGTAAAGAGAATTTATGGGTCGCACAAACTCTGGTTTTAAAAGCTTTCTTTCTTTCTGTTCTGCAAGTACATTTGGAAAACTCTCAATTCTATGTTCTACAAATATATCTATTTTTCTCAGTACAATCTTTAAACAGGAATTTGTTTCTAATCTTGTGTCCTACCCAGGTACGAGGGCTCAGGGGTGGAACGGTAGCCTTGAGTCGGGGACCGGGCAGACAAGCTGTGAGTCGGAGAGCCAGGAAGACTCTCACTCGAGGACAGAGAGCGGTTCAAAGAGGACAGGCTGCGGCTGGTGTGCAGCAGATTGGACTGCTTCGTGATCTTACGGAACAATGAGTTACGCTTCTTACTGCAGAAAAGACGGGGTGAAAAGTAATATTTGAGCACTCAATGTTAAACAGAGTACAACAGTGGTTTTGACATTTCTACCATTTTCAGAAGCATTCAGAGTTTTTTCCTGATGAAAATCAACTTGCAGACACAAGATAATCAATCACAGTGAACTTATTTTATAACTCACTTTGTTGTTATTAATTACAGGATGTTGAAAGATCTTGACATTTCATGCTAGACGACCAAAATGCATTAAATTAAAGAGCTATGCAGTTGGAAAATCAAACCCTGAGCACAGCACAGACATTTGCAGTGGTGCAGGTGTGTAAGCTCGTACCTGTCCTGGCTCTCCTTGCCCACAGTCCTCTTGTTTCGTCGGGCCATCTTACACTTGTAGCTAGCCTTGCGGGCGGGACCCACTTTAATTGAAGTGTTTTCAAAAGGCGTGGTTGTCACCGTCACCTTGTTTCCACTCTACACAGATCAATGACATTAAATGATTCCAACAGTAATGCCTTTAATTAAGAACCTACAGAAACTGATGGACCAACAAAGTGTTTCCAGTACACAGTTCAGTACCTTGAGGATGAGCTCAACCACTTCAGTGTGGACCAGACCATGGACAGGCTCCCCGTTGACATGAGTGATGAGGTCACCAGCACACAGGCCAGCTTCTTGGGCGGGCCCACCGTCCTCCACATGCTTCCAATTCACAAAACATTTTTAGAAATGTAATTCATAACACAACAAAACAAGTTACACGTTAACATTAACAGGACAGTATTTTGACAGCAATCAATCCAAAGATGAGCTTGAAGTTCTTCAGTCTTCATTTGTGTGCTGCCAGATTAAAGGACAGAATTTATTGTTTCCTTTTAGTTGGACTGAAAATAATACTAGTGAAGGTTGTTTTACACATCAAAGTGGTTAAATTTGTGCCCCGAAACTTAAATCATTCACCAGCTACTCAACAGTTGGAGATGTTAATGAAATCTCATTGTCTTTTGTTTTCTTTGATCCCTGTTTAATGCCTAGACTTTAAAATACACACGTGACAGCACCACCTTCATGTAAGGTCACTAACTTCAGTTTCAGTACATGACATCTCCAACTCTACATACTATATGTTTCTTACCCAAACAATGTGATGCACGCTGTAGATATCACTGTCTCCGATGTAGACCCTGATGGCCCTGAGAGTAAAGCCGTACTTCTTTCCAGAGCGATGGATGGTGATGGGTGAGCGCAGCACGCTGACTGCTGGGAAGAAGTCTCTGCTGGGTGAAGAGTCACGGGACGATGGGTTGGACGAGAAAGAATGGGGAGACATCGGGCTGGCCAGCGGAGAGAAGCCACCATGCTGCTCCACTGGAGGCCGGCAGAGATTAAAGAGAGGAATGAAATATTGTAGAAAAGTGAAACAAACTAATATTCCCAAAAAGATGTCATTCTCGTCTTTCCTTGGGCCTCTCACCTGATGGTATGATGACAGACAGGGCCGTGGCAGAAGCCGACTTGATGACCTTGTTTCCAGGTCTGGAGTTGCGTTTTTCTCCATCACCAGACAACTGCTGATGGCGTGCTCTGCGGAGGACCAGATCATTGGTGGCCCGCGGCCCTAGAGGGTCGTACAGGGGAGTCATCACGTCACGACCGGATGCTGCAGGACCTGGGGATAATGTGTTGATGGCTGTGGTAACTCCCGCGGTCTCTCCATGTCTTGGGGATTTATCTGTGAGGAAGTCAAAGCAGGTGGAAATTACAGTTATTTAAGTTAGTGTCTGGTGTTAGTAGCATTCAGAGGTGAAAATAGCAGTGCTAAGAATTTTCCAGCTGCCCACTCACTCAGCAGTAGCCATGTAATGAGGTGTTACAGGCTGCTTTTTCACTTCCTCTGCTCTTACCCCCCCTTGCTGTCTCTGTCTGATTTATGGTTCATCACCTTCCCTTTTGCCCTCTCTCTCCTTGCCCTCTCTGCCTTCACACCCTCTCCCTACCTAAGAGACTCCCCCTGCTAACACACCTGCTCCGTTGATCTCCTTCAGACTGCTCCTCTGCTCCAGGAGGCTCGGTGAGGGGATGCTGGTCCCGTCCAGCGAGGCCCCACGGACCTTAATGGGCACCTGACGGGAGAGGAAGTCCGGCTCACCGTCTTGTGGTGAGGCAAAGCGATGTGTGTCCATCAGTGCTGAGAAGCGTCGACGAGCACCAAGGGGAGGACTTGCATCCCCCTCCATGTAGAGGGACTCTGAACAAGACAAGCGCTTCCTGTGAGGAGACACAGAAACAGTCACATAAGAGAATGCAAACAGTGTATCATTCAGGATGTTATGCACAGCAGTGCTTTGAGCTAAATGCTAACCAGCTTGCCAACATGCTCAAAATGACAATGTTAAAATGCCCAAACATAGTAGGTGTTATGTTTACTATGTTCACCATCTCAGTTGAAGAAGTATTTCACCACTGGAAAAATGGCCCTTAGATTAAAAACTGGGTAGTCTACGCAGTAGGAAGACTTAAATATTTTTGAAATTGGCACAACATGACCAGAGAAAAAAGAGAAAAGGGGCTGTCGTAACCCCTTTTGGTCAAAAGGTAGAAAACCTACAACAACCAGAATGCACTGTGCCTCACTGATCAATAAACACTCAAGCTGCTGGGTGATGTATTGAGACTTGGGCAGTGCTTCGTTTTGGCTCGGCATCCGTTTTGAAACAGGAAATAATACTGTATTCTACACAGTACACTAAAATATGTTTTTGAAAACATTTTAGGCGAGAGACAGATGATGAAGAGGATTGTGGTTGATCAACACTGCCCAGTTTTTCAATTTGTGTTGAAAGATGTTTTCAGCCTTTTTTCCACAGTACAGGAACAATACCAGCCACTTCTCTATTGTAGCTAAATAGTATGCGAAAATATGACCCTGATGAGGTTTAAGGGAAGAAATAGGTAGTGTGGTAACAAACTTTTGGTTTATAGTTCATCAACAAGGCCTAGTTTTGACATCTTGACTAGAGTTTGGAGAGAAGCCCTTCACTTGATCCAAGGTGGATTTTTGCTAGCAAAGGCGAAGAAGGCTCTAGGAGCATTGTTCAACAACATATACTAGCAACACTGTAGTGATACGTAGTGAAGCTGGTTGAACATTGGCAAAGCTGCCTTTTTACCATGTTTGCAAATATTTTCTGATTAGCATACAAGGTACAGCTGAGGCTGAAGGGAGTGTTGTACCAAAATCAATATTGACCTTATGATGGCACTAGATCCAATTCGAAGGGTCACCAAATTTTCAACTTCATGGTGGCCCCACAAAAACTCCTCAAATCATAATTTGTCCTCTGAGGATCATGAATGTCTGTGCAAAACGGCATGGCAATCCATGTTATAATTGAGATATTTCAATATGATACATTGCCATATCTAGTGCCCTGCCACAAGCATGGCTACACAGAAAAAAAGGAAAGATAATGATTTGTGATGTGCATGCACATGAGGACACGTGCTGTCAATGGTGTCACACGATTTCAACGATCAGCAAGTGGTGGTAATGAGCCAGAATATGTTGCAAGACGCTGGCAAAAGCAGAACAGATGAAGAAGACTGCTTGTTGAAAAAAAAGGATGTATATGAAAAATTATTTTTTAAATTTAAATAATGGCTTTGCAAATGAGGAGCTAAATTCATTCAACTCATTTGTTAAAAAGCTCAATGATTAACACAATTTGTTTTGGTGAGTAACACTGAATGTTAACATAGCTTTTGTTTGTTGACAGAAAAACTCCACAGGGCCCCTTTATTTAAAGAAATAACTGAATGTAATGAGCTGCAGTCTAAAAGTAATCATAGCTGCCAGATACTGATAATTCACACTAGATATGGAAGAAGATAAAAATCCAATATGCAGGGTAATAAATGATGAGCCACCTCCACCTTATCAAATCTTCTAACGATTATGAATACAGAATGTATGAATGATTGATTTGTATTTTACATATGAATTGAAAACCAGACATATGCTTTCTTAAGATTGAGGTGAAATTGAGTTATCTATTTCTGCTGTGTGCTCTCAATCAGCAATGTGTCAGGTAATAATATGTAGTCTGGACGCAGCAGGTTCAAGACTTTGCAAGCTGCTCCAGAGCATGACGGGCATAATAACAGAGCAGAATTATGTTTAATTAATCTAGACCCAAGATGAGAGTAAATTTTTCATTTGGGTGGGCTAAAAACTGATAATGAGAGGTCTCTTCATGTCTGCTAATAACTGTGAGTTAACAGTTTCACTATTGAGGGACAGCATTACATCACCTGCATTCAATAGTCCTGAAATTACAAATGATTATCCTTAAGCACAACTGGAAAATGACGCACTTTTAGTAAGACGAGCACTACCTCTGAATCATTCATCAACAAATTATGAAAAAAAATGTCACATTTAGGGTTTCTGTGGGACATTTTCCCTTCCTAGTTTTCTAAACTTTGGAGAGGTGGGATCTGTTGTTAACTCAGAGTCAGTGAGAACTCACACTCGCACAAAGTTCTTTTTATACGAGAAGTGTCAGAATTTGTGTCAGTGAGGATGAAAGCTGTTATTCAGGCACACTGAGGTGTGTGACAGCTAGGCTGCTAAAAAAGAGAAGAAGAAAAAAAACCTACAGGGAACCTTCTGACTCAGTGCTATCTGAGGCAAACACGCCACCTCACTTCCAAACAGAAATCACAAACACGCCTCACAAAGCAATCGTTGAATAAAGCCCACTTCTCACATCTCGGGGGATCCAGTCCTCCAGCTCTTGTCTCTCATGCTGAAGCTTCCCAGGCTCTCTCTCTTGGTCACCTTGTCCTCCCGCGGGCCCTTGTGCTCCCGACGGGACACAGAGGTCGTCGCTTTCTGCTCCAGCTGAGATAGATGCTCCATGCTGCTGTACACCTGCAGGGGGACACCGTCAGATCAATAACCATTTGGGCCGTTAGTTATTAACAGCTCTGGATAATACAGCTGGTGAGAGGGGTGACAGCTATTTGTAAGCTGTAATCATTTATTTTCTTTGTTTGTTTCAGGTATCAGATATTTATATTGATAATATGTATCAGACTGATATCAGGTTTTAATTAAACTAATTCATAGGAAAATTCATAAAGCAAAGAAAAAGAAAGTTTTAATAACAGCCAGGATCTTGTGCCAGCTAGCTGTGTAATTTGGTATTTAGCCGTGTTTTGTTTTAAATGCGAATTTAACATGGCGTTTTTCTTTTTAGTATACATTTCTATGAAATAAAAAATGTTAATATGGCAAAATAAATGTCAACAAATCAGATTTTGGTCTTAAATAAATTTTGACTAAATACGTTGCCTAGTTGTATATTATAATATATAATACACGCAACAACATAGCCATACACGCAACAACATAGCCTTCTAATGTAGAAGATTAAATATAATAAAGTATTAGTATGAGTATAGTTTAGCACAGTATAATGAAATAATAAATATAAAATCTAGTTTAATTGATAACAAAATATACCAAATGATTGCTTGTCAAAATAGTTGCTAGTTAATTTTCTACCATGGACTAATCGTGACTAATCACTGCAGCTCCACATTAATAACTAATTAAGCATCAAATACGCATGTGTTAACTGCAGACCTCATTATGTGTTTGTATTCAGCAGAGGCCTTTGCTCGAGTACTCGAGAGCCCTCGACTGTAACTTCAAACACATCTCCAATTTAATTGAAACTGGCCCCTCAAAATGGCACTTTGATTTTCCAAAGAGCTCCTTCACGCCTTCACAAACCAAACGTGAGAGGATGGACCAGGTGAAAGACAGAGGGAAGGCAGATGGGAAGACACAGCTAGTGAGAGAGGATGGAAGTGGGAGAGTTGACAGAGGAAGAAAAAAAGACAGCATGAGGTGGGAAAATCCCACCCGAGAGCGTGACAGAAAAAGAAACACGCTGGCACACTGAGAAGAGAGAGAGAGACTCACAGATCAGAATTAAAAGAGATGGAAAGAGTAGAAGGGGGAAAATAGGGAGGAGTGATTGTCTGGGTCATTAAACACACATCTGTTGAAAGGCAAAAGACTTTAAAGGTGTGCCTCTGAGAGGCTCAAAATAGAAATCAGACAAGAGGAATAAGAAGGAATCATTCTGAGACCTGAGTCAAGGCTCCAGGTGCCTCTCTTTGCACAGTACGACCTTGATTTAATTGTCTCAGACCTTTTTCTATTTTCAAATGAAATGACAAATACAACAGATTGACACAGTGTGAGAAAAACAGAGTCAAACGACAGTGAGGCTGTGAGAGAGATGAAAGAGGAGAGAGGGTAAAGTCAGACCTTGCTGAAGCGAGGAGAACAGGAAGAGAACTGTCTGATCTCTACAGGTTCATCGTCATTGGTGTCATCCTCGTCGTACGTATTGATGTGATGGTAACGATCCGAACGGGCTGGCAGGGAGGGGAGATGAAATATAAGAGCTGTCAGTTGAACATAAAATGTGCATTTCTGAACGGAGCGGTGCCAGAAAATTATTGCACATCCCATAAACCTAATATTGATGTAACTGCTGTACTTTACAGACACATAAATCCAAACGTACTATCGAAGTAGCTGGTGTCCTCCTCTGACTCTAGGTGAGGGATGAACTCGGCCTTCTGTCTCAGCAAAGTGTTCCAGTCCAGCTCCGTGAAGAACGAGTGCTGCTTCACCTCAAACGCTCCACCTGGAGGCAGGGGCACGAACGACACAACCTCAGCCTCATTCATAATGGACAGTAAACTCAACATTTTTATACCAACAATGGATCACATGACGATGTCCACATGAAACGTGGCTCTCATAGTGACAAACCCAAACCCAATCAAACCCCTCAGTCGGAAAGAGCGTTTACAGTGTGTTGCTTAAGTTGAATACAGTCAGAAAGAGTGAGATAGAGGATACGAGCAGCCAAAATAAGTTTCCACCATAGCTTGGCTGGGCTTACCCTTAGAGATAGTGTAAGGAGCTCAGTGTAGAGCGACTGCTCTGAAAGGAGCCTGTTGAGGTGGTTCAGTAGTCTGATAAGGACGTAATCATGTGATCTTGAGAACCCATCTTGTCAGGCATCAAGTCATACACTTGTAGCCGAACACACAGTGGTTGAACCAATCAGCATCCTTTGAGGAGCAACTGGGAGCTAGAGACGGCAGCTTCGTTTAAAGAAGAGCAAAGAGCAGCGCTAAAGGCTTTCTTGATGGAAAATATGTTTTTGCTCCTCTCCCGACTTTAGCAAGATTTTGATATAACAACGGGCTCCGCTGGTGGTCACGCTCTCCCACTGTTGTCTCCATGTAGATAGTGATAAACAGATGGTTCCTCCAATCACCTGCCAAGTATCTTTTGAAAGTGTTTGCCCTTTTCCAAACAGTTTCTAGTGGCACGTTTCCAGATGTTTTTTTCGAAAACAAACCATCTGGCATGTCAGGTTAGGAGAGATCCAGAACATGCTGGAATATATATAACATATTATGGGATACATCTCATATCCCCCAAGAGGATGCTCCTCAGGAGACTAGACATCTAGACTTTCTTGCTTAGCCTGCTGCAGCCGCAAACCAGCCTCTGATAAGCAGCATAAAATGGATGAATGCATGTATAAAGTCACATTGAGTTATTTCATAGATACTGTCTTACTCGACAGTCTTAGCCATAAATGAAATGAATGCCGATTGGAGCTCTGATAATAAAGTAAATGCCAAAGTTAGTACCTGTACCCAACCTCACAAGAGGGTTGGTCTGCAGCAGGGCAGAGATGAGGGCCAGGGAATCTGCAGGCAAGGCATCATCACCTTCTGGCCAAACTATATCATCTAACAGAGAGAATAAAGAGAAGCAAATGGTCAGAATAACAAGGAAGAAACTGTGAAATAGTACTAACCACTGAAAAATAAATATTAAACAAGTGCGAAACCAGTCTACTTGTGGCTGTATTAAAAATATTAAGACTTAAAAACGTAAACTACATCACATGCTTGAGATGCAGAGCATATAAAAGAATGGTAACAGTTCACCTTGAACACTGATCCCTAAATCATACAGTACAAACTTTATGGCACTCCTAAAATAGCTAAGACCACTTACTAGCAAACACTTACTATAAAAAAAGACACTAACCCAGAAACCCATTTGAATGGAAACACACTGTACAGGCTTTATGGTTTGAATTTGATGACTGAAAATGTGTCATCCTAGAAGTGTAGAGTAATTTAGGTTTGTCTAACCTGTGATGACCTGTCCAAACAGCTCCTCCGGAGTGTCTCCAAAGAAAGGCACACAGCCCACCAGGAACTCATAGAGGATGATGCCCATGGCCCACCAATCAACCGGCTTTCCATAGCCCTGACGGAGAATCACCTCTGGAGCAATGTACTCTGGAGTACCACATACCTGAGTGATGGAGAGAAGATGGAACAAAGGGAAGACAGAAGGAGTCAGTTCAATGAAACTATTTGTATGTACACATGTTAAATTTAGATTTAAAGTTAGCACAGAGAAACTTTCCCCCTTCAGAAGATGAACATGAAAACAGCCTTGTGAAGAAAATTTGGCACCACTCTGCACCTTGTCATGAAGCCAATCAGATAGTTTGGGGTTTTTTTTTAGATCCATTGCTGAGAACACAAAGATGAAAGGAGCTGTTTGCACCTTTACAGACATGAATACAGTGAAATGTCCAGATTCTTTAGACTGATGAGTAACTTGAAACTGCAAACCATTCACAGCAACCTCTGTGGCCCCTTCAGTAATAACTGGGAACCTGTTTCTGTATGAAGACATGACTGCTGAGTCAGTTTCAAATGTCATTTGTTAATGCTGAAAGCACCAAAAATGACATTTGAATAATATCCTTAGTTTGGCAGCAGAAGTCTCAAAGGCAGAGATTTTAGAACATTTGCATGGCTACATTTTGCCTGTGGTAAGTGAGAAATTGCTTTTTAATTTTCCTTTTTTTGTAATTTGGACAAACAAACCATTTAATACTAGAGGCATTAAAATCGAAACTGTTCATTTGCACGTTCAAGATTTCATTTTAATAATCACTGTGTGTGTTCATGTGTGAGTGGCTACACATGTGCATGCTGTCGTACATAACCCAGACATCATTACTGACACTCTCGTAATCAAAATCTCCACTAGAATCTTGAAAAGCAAAGCCCTGGTCTGTTTCATCAGCAGATGTGTGTTGATTTCTGGCAGACAAACAGATGTCTGCTTCCACCCAGACGAGCTGGAGGACACACGGGCCAATCTGACTGATTGTGACTGGTTTAATTCAGAACAATAACAATAATTACAACATGGTATTGTGATGGAGATGGGGGGCATTAATGAGTCACTCATTCAGACATCACAGGAAGCACTGTAATGCAATGTCTTTATTTGGAGATTATTGACTTTGCCGGATGACTTGGCAGGTTGACATGCATGGCTGGAGAAGATTAAAAGATGCTGTAAATGCCAGTCGCCTGTTCATCCACCACACGTCTGATCGTAGAGCGACACTAATTTTGCATTACACAGCTCATTCATACAACTGTTGGATAAATGTCCGAGGCCTTTCTTCTTTGATAATGGGGTAATAAACTGCTTCAATTAATGTCCAGAAAACCTAGTTAACATGCTGTACCTGCTTATCGAGGAACTCTCTGGCATCTTTCTCAATGTGTCCTTCATACAGGTTGGTGGTGAGGCTCATTAGACCCATCTTTGATAAGCCGAAGTCTGTGAGCTTGATGTGTCCCATGGAGGTGATCAGTAGACTGTATGGAGACAGAAAACACACATTCAAATTTTTTTTATGTAGTACGTGCTAATTTTTTCATCGTCACATTCAGTTTTCAATTGGTTGCAAGAACAGGAAGAGTACTAGGGTGGAGATATGGAGACATGAGAGAGATGCAGATGAATGCACAAAGGACATTAGTGTTTTAGTTGATATATTGGTTTCTTTCTGTGTAATCTGTTGACCAGAGTAGACCTGAGCTACAATCATATTAGTGGTAAATAAATCTCAGACACCCTAAAAACTTTACTACCACTACCTTTGGCCATGACATATCTGACTGATCACATGTTTGCAATATTTCATATCTTCTGACCTATTTAAACACTTTGCCTTTTATTCTTTATTTTTTCCCAGAGGACACTAGTTTATCCGTATTGACACCGTACAGCAGCGGTCCTCAATAGGCGGCCCCCGGGCCGCATCCGGCCCGCCGGCCTCCTGTTTGTGGCCCCCGAACTGTTATTCCTTCACCATGTGTTTTGGTTGGGTCAGCACGTGTACACCGGGACTCGTCTCCATGCCAACGATACACAGACGGGTGGGTCACTCACTGCTGCGAGCGCAACTTTTAAGTTTCACTTTCGTTTTCGGAGCAGTTCGCGTATTCACATTTTGCCGGTGGTAAGAGATTGAATATGGCGTGTTCCAAAGTAAACTGCTACAACAAAGCTGACAGTGAAAATTGGCAACTCAGAGGAAATGGAATTTGAAATTTGTTTTCATTCTCCCTCCAACCAGGACAAGGTCCATGGATCTGACAATGCAGCGTTAACAAATACTTGGCCTTGCATAGTTTAACATTTAAGCTAGTTTCATCATGTTATTTCACTTTAAATGTCATGGACGGGGAGTTCCTCCGGGCAAACACCCTTTCACTCACTGTGCCAAAATTTTTATCATCCTTGTTAAAACTCAACACCATTTAATCACAGAACAAATGACATGAATTAACCCACAACCATCTTACATATCATCTTATTCACAAACACATTCACGAACCATAATTACATTAACACCAACAGAATACCCAAGAGTCATTGCGCCACAGTCCACAAGGTGCATTACAATATGCCAGGAGAAGCTGTGATGAAGATTTCCAATTTGACGGCATTATGAGACGAAGCATAGGAATTTTGAAGAGACATTTACTCAAATTCAGAGATAAGCACAACACATATAAATGCACTGAAATCGTCATATCAAGCTGCAAGCAGGATTCTTGTCACATCTATGTCACAATCAAATTAAATAATACCTGACTGAAGTGATGGACACAATGTTTGAAGGCAAACAAAAAGAGGAAATATTCAACTATGTATTTTAATTTATGTTAAAATGGGAATTACATTTTATTTTAGTTTGTATTTTGTTGTTTAGAATGAAAAGGACATTTTGTTTTGAATATTACAATATTATTGCATGTGGCCTGACCGACCTCAATACATGGACCTTTGAGTCATTGAAAAAAATCTTTGTGGCCCTTTAAGATTTGTATTTGAGTACCCCTGCCGTACAGGAAGTTCAGAGCAGCATTAATTTATCTTTAGCCACTTGACAAGTCACATTTGACGTCTTGCCAAAGATGTCTATGTAATGTGTTGCAGAAATATCTATTCAAATTAGCATGCTAATCAGCTAGCCTCTGTCTGTTCCTGTCCCGTAATACCACTTTGAACTTGAAGAGACAATATTGAGTTACTGCAGCGTCTAATCTGTCTTCAGTCCAACAGTAGAGGATGAAGAAGTCGGGCCTTCGAGGGGCGAGAAACCATGTTTGGCAGTAAAACAACAACAATGAGAGAAAAAATGCT
The DNA here is from genome assembly GCF_900880675.1 of Sparus aurata. Lineage (NCBI taxonomy): Eukaryota > Metazoa > Chordata > Actinopteri > Spariformes > Sparidae > Sparus > Sparus aurata. Next base: position 21,819,567 of record NC_044187.1, on the reverse strand, counting down.
TGTTAGAGCCGAGAGGATCTGCGGTTGGTTGTTAAAGCCACCCCTTGCACATTACACATGGTCATTTGAACCAGTGTTAATATAAAAAATATGGATTCTTGCAGCTTTAAAACACTCACTTGTCAGGTTTGAGGTCTCTGTGGACGATGCCGTAGTTGTGCAGGTATTCCAGGGCTAAAACAGTCTCAGCAAAGTACATTCTCGCCAGCTCCACAGGCAGAGCCCCGATGTTCTTCAACAAAGTGGCACAATCACCACCTGAGGACACAGAAACACAAGTTACTGTCATTGAGAAACAACTAAAAAAGCAACAGAAAGTCAGCAGGGGCCTCATCTATGAAGACGTTATAGTTAAACCTAGTCTCTTGATAATTTCTCCAGTGTGCTTACGTTTGATTCATCAGTGCTGTAAAAACAGAATATAAAAACCTTGCTCAGGCAGGTTCTAACTTCGTATTTGAAACTTACCTGTGATGTATAAATCTCAAATGAAGTTAAGTGACAGCAAATGCCTTGCAATTTTCCTTTATATAATGCAGCACAAATGAGTGTTTAGTCAGGAACAGCCATGGACCAAAAGAGAAACATAACATCCAACAACCGACATAACCAGCAGGAAAATCGCTGATGTCTTCTCCAGATTTTGCTTGCAGATAATTAAATAATATAGCATAAAAATGTGTTTTTTGCCTAAGTCTTACACATAATTGTATAATTGTAACTCTATTTTAAGAATAAGGCAGATGGATGACATAATTTGATCTTCTGATGAGCAAGAATATGGCATCATAATACGTAAGTAACAGTAATTAAGAATATTCCTATTTTTGAACCTGTGCTTATTAACAGGTTTAAACATTTTATTTTTAGAGTTCATATTCTTTTTCCTGGCTTTAATCCACCTTTTGCACCCACTGAACCACATTTGGCAGTGTCATCATACATGACTCACTCACGACTACCCTTCATGCCTCAGTGTGTCTGTATGGCAACATAAGAGCTGTCCTGAGTCGCCCTCCACCGAATCCAGCACAGCGGAGAGGAAGATGAGGAGCAGCAGTGCGAATCCACTGACCTTGTTTGACTTTTATGCTTGAGAATCACTGTGATAGTGAAATAAGAGTCTCATCAGCCCCTCTGGAAATGTAAGCGAATGATTATACTCCATCGTATTGCTTTCATTTCCTGAGCAGAGAAAAGCATCATTTTCTATTCAGGTGTTGAGCTGATACTTTAACCAGAGTTAAATAAATGAAATGAAAAGGCTGAGCACTTAGAGCAAAAAGTGCAAACCTGGAACGATCAGGGCAAGAGCAGCCAGACAAAAGATTCAAAAGAAGCAAACTCTCTCCTGATACATCAGGAAATACGATCCAGTGAGAAAAGGCTGAAAAGTGTGGTTTTAAAACAGGATAGAAACCTGATTTCACCTTTGCTCAGATTCCTGACACAGAGGAATGAAGGGCAAACAGGAAGAGAAAAGACCAAGTCACCTATTCAGAGCGGTCTCATAAATCTGTAATATCCTTTCAATTTGAATCCACCTTCAGAGTGATAAAACCAGACCCGACTCCCTTACCCTCGACGTATTCCATGACCATGCACAGGTGCCTTCGTGTCTCAAAGGAGCAGAACATGGAGACGACGAACGGGTTCTCTGCGAAGGTGAGGATGTCTCTCTCTACGAACGCCTGCTGGATCTGGTTCCGCAGGATCAGATTCTGCTTGTTGATCTTCTTCATGGCAAAACGCTGACGAGTCTCTCTGTGGCGCACCAGGTAGACGGCGCTGCAGAGAAGGCAAGACGGAAGAATGAAAAAAGAGGAGACATCTGGTGCTGAGATGAAGTACGGAGGGAAGGGGTCTAAGAATAGAAAGGATATTCCATCTGCTTCCACGTATGAATTTCATACAGTGTGGTTGGGTAGATATTAAGGTGGATATTAAGACTTGAAATCCTCCGGCACAAAATGTCAAGCCCCAAGCTAGAGAGTTTTCTCAGTCCTGAGCTGAAACTTTGAAGCCTGCCTCAGAAATATCCTTTTTCTTACACACAGGGAGATAATTAAGCAATAATGCAGTCATTTCATTTCATCAGTCATTATGTATCCAACCCCGACCCAAGTGAGTTGTTTTGTATTCGCTGAATCATTTCTGGAGCTTCACAGCAAAACAGTTGCAGCATTCTCCGAAACAGCTGAAGTGGATGGGGAATTGTTTTAAGCTCGCCTGTCATAATCTTTGTCTATGGAAGCCCCAAAGATCCAAAATTGATTTTAAAAGGCATAATTAATAACCCTTTTAGTCCAAAAACCTCACTGTAACTGCTAAAGCTAAAAGCATTAGCGCAAATCCACTCTGCAGTGGCGCACTAGCTTGACTTGTGTTTTTTATTTGTAAACATACACGACCCACTTGTGTTTAGCAGAATGAGGGTGAGTAGATAATGACTGAATTTTCATTTTTGGGTAAACTCATCTTTCAACGCCCACCAACCCAGTGGAGCTGCTCAGTGGCCAGCTGATCTCCCTGTGGGTGTGAATGTGTGTAACTTTGTGAATGTGATCAGAGCATTTGTGTAAAAGATAAGATTCCTCTCAGTGAAACTTCACTAAATACATTTAGAGACAAAAACAAAAACAAAAAAAACATTACATACACACATCTGTTTGATTACAGGTAAACTTTGCCGGCAATGTGTTTGTGCACCAAGTGACAGAGTACAGAAAGAAACGCTAAAATCCCAAATTTCACCTTTTAAAGGGCTTTTGTTTCCATCTCCAAGAAATCCAGATAACAGATGTTTCACATGTAAATAGTGAAATCAGTCTTATGCGTCATCCATGTTTAAAACATTTTCTTTCTTCCGTTTTTATCTTATGAAACACAACATATCATAGTTTTAAGAATTAACATTTACAATGTAAATTTTACAAGAATATCTTGTATGATACATTACCACTGACCATTTTCCCCAGAACACTGTAGCAGCAGTGTTATTAGTAGTAGAAATAGTTTGATTCCTGTTTCCACTATTGTGCTGCATCTTTTACGGTCTTTAAAAAAATAAATACACAACGTGTATTTGAATCTTGCATGAAAAGAACAAATGATATTAAGCATGACTGGTGATTGTTGACAAAAGAGTAGGCTGAACAAATCTTAACTCAAGACTTGGGTTAAATAACAGATCACTGAGGTTTCAATCCATTTCTTACCCATAAGCTCCGTTGCTGATCAGCTTAATGCTCTGAAAATCTTCTTCGCTCGGTGGTTTAATGGCTCTTCCTTTTCCCTGGTGACACATTCAACATTTTAAAACTATAATTAAAATCAACACAAAGGCTGTTTAAATGAAATGTTCAAATGTGTGTGTGTGTGTGTTTCAGTGGTTGCGTGTTGACATGTGAACACAGATCTGTTTGTGTTTATTTGATCTTCACCTCTGCAGAGTCATCGGTCTCTGGAGTATGTGGACCCTCACTGTCGTAGCTGTCCAGGCTCACGATTTCTGTTGAGCAACATATTTTTTAACAAGCAAACCTTGTGCCAGAATCAAAAGAGACATTTCTCCATGCTAAAACGCCGGGCCTCCCACGCCGCTGTGAGCAGATAAAACATTTGCAGCTGCTCAGACGTCTTTAACAAAACAGCTATTCAAGTTCAAAAAACAGCTGAACCCGTCAGATCACAGAGAGAAAAACATGAGAATTAAAATAGCTTCTTCCTATTAAAATTTACTTGTCTCCTTCAGCTCTCACTTTGTACTCCCTCCCTCCTCCAGCAGCACTGGCAGCTAATTTTCGGTGTTCTTCCACTCTTGTATGTGACAGCTGCTAGAATATACTGATTATAGCACTGTTTTGTTAAAGCAGGGGAATAATAGAATGGTAATTAACTTTGCAAAGCCTTTACTAAGCCTCTCTGTACATTTTAACACAATTTAAAATAAAAATCACCGGGCTGACAATCGTATATTCTGTCAGTTTGCATTTGCCGCTGAAAACAACTGATCTTGTCTCTATGAGAGAACCAAGAAAAGAAAAGAGAGCGTGAAAGTGTGGCTGTGCAGGCAGCTACGTGGGTGTGCATGTGTGTCTCTGCATGACAATGAAGGTGCAAAGAAAAGTGTGAGCTCAAGATATCAAGTGGCACATTGAGAGCTGAAATTATGGGAGAAAGGCCTAGCAGGCCCTTATTTTTCATGATTTCAGAAGTAAAAACCACAGAGGTTTATTGAGTAGAGTCACTCCGGATCATTGAACCCATCAGATAACAAACATCTACTGATGGATCAGACTGAGTGCAGCTGAGCAGATGTGAATGAGAGCTGTGAGTTTGGGGGCCGAGTTTGATGATTAATGAAAGACGATGTCACCGCTCCACCAGCCAGTTAATGATCCAACCACATCTCCCATATCCTCACGCTGCAGTTAGGCTGATCGATAGCTTAAGTCAGCTGCACTCAAACAGGAAATTTTAAATTGTTATGAAATCGGGACAAATCAGCAGGACACACTAACTTAAAGGAGCTGAAAAGAATGGTTGGGAAATGAGAATTAAATGAAACATAGTCTCAAGCCTGTCAATTAAGTTCTTAAATCCATTCTGACACTCAAAATGAGAGCCTGGCGGGACAAAGTACAGTAGTACAGCCTGTGCTTCCTGCATGAATTAATGAAGTGTCAGAAATTGGAGAAAAGAAAAATGTTCCTATTGAAAAAATACAAAATGTAGCTTGTCAACAAGGAGAAATAAGGTATGATGAGACATGCTTCTGTAACATGTCCACGAAAATACATTTTTAGAAAGAAAGGCTACTAGCTCGCAGTTTGCTAATGTTACCCACGTAAACAGCTAACGCTTCTCTGCTCCTGTGTGGTGAATTATTACGGTTAATTCGACCACCAGTCTTCGGTTTCTACATTTAGCTAGGACTGCCATTGCAACTGTTCAGGAGGTGACTAGCTTAGCTTAGCTCAAAAACTGAGTACATGTTTGAGAAAAACAGTGTAAGGGTAGTCATTTCTAGCATAACTTTCCTCAAAACTATCATTCTTACCTTACTGTTTATGTATTGATTAAACAAAGAATGTGTTAATCAGGGGCTTTGGTGGTGTTGGTATAAGTTTTTCAACTTTGGACAGAGCTAAGCAAGCTGTTTTCCGCTGCTTTCAGTCTTTATGCCAAGCTAATGTAGGCTAATCACCTACATGCTACAGCTCTGTTTTTAACACGCAGATATGAGAGCTGTATCCGCCTTCTGGCCTGACTCTGAATTAGCGTAACATTTTGAACTGTTCCTTTACATGTTTTTGTTTGACTGTCTGATATGTGATTTGGCTCTAACTCTTTCTTACCCTCCAGAGGGTCTCTGGTCAGCCCCAGCTGGCTGATGATGTATCGAGGGATGTCTGCCTTCATCAGTTGTCCCTCCTTGGCGTGATCCTCCGCTGCCTCCAGCAGATGGTAAAACTCCTCAGGGTTGAACTCCTGTTGAATAAAGTGCAAGTGATAAAGGAAACTAAAACATATACACATATATATATATATATATATATATACATATATATATATATATATATATATATATATATATATACATATATATATATATATATATATATATATATATATATATGTATATATATAGAGAGAGTTCAAATGTACTTTAAAAGCTACATATGAATACTAAAATATTCACTATAATGAGAACTCAACAACAGATAACTGTCATATGAAGAAGACACACCTTGTGGCTTAGCATCAAATATTTATATTTTCATAATATCGTTGTGACAGCCAAACCATATCTTTATTATCTGATTGTTATCAGATTTTTTTATACTCACAAATATTGAAATTGCATTATCATCAAAAATCTTGTATCTGGGGGCTACTATTGATGCCAGTGTGTTGATAACATATATAATATATACAAATATATTTTTTCCAGCCTTGCAGCTGGGTTTTGACACAAGATCATGGACTTCCTGGATAGCAGTAACAAAGAGATAACAGCTATAAAAGGATTACCATTACTGAACTGATGTTTTATTGTGTCAACCAGCATCCATGTAATCCTAGTTGTGCTCCCCTTATAATCACAAAAATAGGATTTACTTTAACCTGCTACAAATTCAGGACCAGCTCTATTGGGCTGTCAAACAAACACAATCACTGTTAATACACCTCCAAACTTTAAATTGCTTTCTTGCAACATCTCTTTTTTCCCAATGAAACAGTCTTTTGTGATGTCCTGTGGGATTCAGTTTCATTCCTGTTGGTGGAATAACATTTTGATTAGAAAGCAGAGCCCGGGGCAGCTGGGATCATTTCCTTCCTCCCCTGCACTCTCATATCTGCGCCCCTCGACCGGAGAAAAAAGAGAGAGTACGGAGAGGGGGAATTAACCTGCCTCTCTGATAGCTTGCTCGGCTCCAGGATAATATTCTTGCAGCTAACAGCCTACTGACTGTGTGACATTTCCACCAAATCAGACCTGGCGACTGACTTGAATGCTAAATGAACTCTACGGCCGTGGACAACATTTTTATCTCCGTGTGTCTTCTGCTCTCTAACCTAAGGGCCGTGAGGATCTTAAGTCCCATCCACATCCTGCCTGACCCTATCGACCCCTTCCGACGGTTGCCTTGGCAACGGAAAGATGAGCTGGGAGGGTGGGAGGAGGGACAACGGCAATGATGAACATGTGAGGCCATCAATCAGGGCGCCAATATCCAGGTATGGCTAATCCTCAAGTGTACACAGAGACACTAAGTAGGTTGAAGTGAGTTAGTGTATGTATCAACATGCCAAGGACACGGCTCCGTCTCCCAGCTGATCTGACGTGCTGCTGAGAAGGCTGACAAGTGGTGGAAGTGGATAGAATATTTTACAGTTTTGAGTTAAGTTGGAAAAATATCCTTCGGCAATGAGCGTGTACTCTGCTGCTGCAGAGATGTGCAGCATGTCTGAGCTTAACGAAAACTGTGGCCTCTTGTGCGTAATATATTCATATATATATTTATTAAGAAACTGAAGGTGAAAATACATTTACTGGAGGCACGTGCACACATACATTAGTATTCTTAAAGTGAGTGAACCTAATAAATATGCCACACAAGTTCTAAAAGAAAGTAAACGTTAGAAGAGGTTGGATTTTTAGATGCAGCATTAGTCTCTTTTTAAAAATGTTGAGGCTACCGAACAGAGAAGCTTGGATGGTAACACACAAGGGCACAACAACTGCTAGATTAATGCACAGAATCTCAGATGGAGGACCTTCAATGATATCAAGTCTTTTGAAGGTCCTTCTGTGACATACTGGATATCTACTGTATGTACCCTGTTTTGTAATGTTTTGAATTGTGTTACCAAATGACAAATTCTCTCAGGCTTCCTGCTAATGAAAGCGTTTTGTTCACAGGCTTAAAAAAAGGAGCTGAATTATTGATGGCTGGAGCAGAGCTAAATGAGAAAACAGGGCAGAGCTCAGTCATAGCAGCTTAACTGATGACTGAAGGAAGCAAAGGTTACGGTCATCGAGTCCAATCTCATCTAAAAATGAATTGGATTAATTCTTCTACATTAGAATTCTTATCTCAAGGCCCTTGGTTTATTTAGTTCATGATTCTGTTTCTCTAAATACTGAGTATTTATTTTTATCAAAAATTTTGAAAAAATGTCACACTAGATGTACCTCCCTCAGTGACCCTGGATGTGAGGAAATCGGGGACTCACGAAAGAAATGTTATTAAAAGGATGATTAAAGACAAAGCAACAGAAATGTTCTGAATTGTCATCCTACAAGTACATTTAGGTTCTTTCACTAGACTCACTACCATCTAAGTGTACATTTTTTTCAAACTGGGTATACAAGGTAAGGATTAAAAGTCTCAAGATAACCCTGAGGATATTATCAAGGTTATTTATGAGACTTTGTAGTTCTCTCTCCAGAGCCACAGAAGTGCTTATACAACTGTTTTCACACAGTCGTACTCCTCGTGCAAGTACACTGAACTCAGATCAGAAGAATGCCCCTGTAACATAAGAAAAAACATCAGGATCTGAGAGGGAAATCCTCCGAGGAACCCCTGACGAACCTTTCACAAAGACTTGTCACTTTCTTGTGGTTAGAACAGGAAGATAAACTATATCCAAGTCCTTTTGAGGGCAGCTCAAAAGATCAAATTATTATTTCAATTTATGCAGAGCAGAAAAGACACTCAGAGTACATTCATCAACACATCTTAAATGTATCTATACATCTTACTCTCTGTTACGAATGCTTTCTCCTTCTATCTCATGTCTGAAATACTGAGATATGATGATGGTTTATTCTTTCTTTTCTCTGCAGCCATGGAGTTAAAGTCACTGGGCACAAAGGATAGATATGTTCCTGCTGTGGGTCTATACTGATGTTGCTAATTTGACATGATTTAAGGTTTTTTATTCTATACCACAAATGGGCAAAGACAGAGATGTGGGCACACCTTGCCTCTGTTTTTAATGAGATTACATGCAGGTCTCTTGTTTCAGAGAGCACTTTCTTTGTATCAGTGTATCAATAAATGTCCTTTATTTTGAATCCCCGTACCCACACCAAACTACTGTTGATGGGAAAATAAGATTTAAAATGATCTTTGTATTTGTCGCAAGTAAACAACAACAAACAAAAAAACAATGTAAAAGGTTTTTAAACAAGCAGAGTGACAGCAAAGCTTCCAGCTGTGACACATTTAGAAACCCTGTGTTTCATCACTTCAGACTGAATACACAGTAGACAACCTGACCCAGTTCTGCTCCTTCTTTAATGCCATTGCAGTGTGAAGAAGTTGACCCTCCATCTCCGCGTGGGAGGACAGGAGTCTTTACCAGCACCAGCAAGTAGAACACACTCAGGAAGTAAAAAAAAAAAAAGAAAAGAAAATATCTTGTCTCGATCTTATCTTGACTCAATAAATGCTCATTTTGTGAATCCTTATCAGTGTGTGTGACTGCGTTATCAGATAGTGGGATGATACTCACCAAACACTCGAGGAGCCTGGCTGGACGAGATATGATGATGAAGAGCTTTTTGACCAGCTCGATTACGAAGGTGACCTCCGAACTCTCCGAGCGCTCATACGCCTGACAGAAAAGGAGCGACAGATAGGGTCAGTTACACACGTGCAGAGTTCGAGCCGAGGCATCCCTTTACGTTCCTAGCCACCTCCGAAACTCACGTCATTTAGCAGCTTCTCCAGGTTCTCCTGCAGTTCACAGAAGTAGACGCTGGTAATGAGGCCCTCTCGTGATTTGGTCAGGCAGTCCCTGGCCAGCTCGGCTACCTGGTGGTGGATGAAGCTGAGGACCCCGTCAGCCAGAGGCAGGACACTCTCTGGACAGTAGTTGTGGATGAACTCTGCCAGCCTCTCCTCCATCTGAGCTGTGGCCTGATTGAATACGAGACGGTCAGTTAGTGTCACGTCACCTGGAGTTGATTTAATGTCAGAGACTTCATATCAAATATCATGAAAGGCAGTCAGTTCATCACGTTTCTCCCCTTGACTGGGACAACCCGGCACCTTGGCTACCCTCTGTGGCAGTATGCCACATGACTCCAGAGCTGTTTGTTGCCCTTAAAGATTTCCATATTTTCCTTTGTTTGGACTGAGATATCAATTAATCTGTGCGTAATAATGTAATAATTAAACTAATTTATTCATCAAACTTAAACATCAGAGGGGGATGTGATTCTTCCTCCCACTGCTAAAATGTTTTTTCTTTTTTGTGAGGTGTCTTTCCTTACTCCATTCAAGGGTCTTAAGCCCCGATACATCAAACTGACACCATACACCAGCTGCATCGAAGGCTGACTGTTGCGTCACCTCACGTTTCCTGTGTCTCGGACAAAGAGCTGCACTTGAACACATTGCAGAGAGGACAGCCAGTGGCCATGAAGCTTTGTAGGTTCTGTGCTTGCATGAAAGAAAATATCTTTCTGCCAATATATATAAACCGTTGTTAAGATTAAGCAGTGGCCAAGAGACAGAGAAGAAATATTAAGAGAAACTGCACTGCAATTGGCCTAGAAGCTTTTGACAAGGGATGTCCGGTGCCAACTAGAGCCACTGAGGCTCACTGACACAGTGCCTGATGGCTGATTGTCAACATGGTGTGTCAGAGCCTTTAGGACATCTGGTGTCATACACTGAACAGACTGCACAGCCCACTGAGGCATTGTGATTTGTGATTTTGGCCAACATAAATAAAATTTACTTCACTTGATTTGAGCAGGTGCTGCCTTAGATAGGACAAAGCCTTCATAGGTCATTTCAGCCTATAATTGCAACCTTCTTTGGCCGTTAAGGGATAGCATTTATCCCAGCATTAACATATATATTACCATATTTTAAGTTGATAATGCCAACTTATCAGGGCTTATTTACATACCATGCAGTTCAATTATTATTATCAAAATTCGTATAGCTCTGGTTTTGGTCGCCACCAACCTTTCCTGGGAGAAATATATATCTCTTTAGATCCTAAATGCTCCATCCGCATGCTTGTCCCATTGTGTCTGTCTAGTGTTGGGTGCGAATCCAGACAATGTGCAGTGGCATTTTCACTAAAAAAGCTGCAGACGAAAAACCAGCTCTATGAGAGCAGTGAGAGTAAACCAAAATAGTGAACTGTCAGGCTTATTTCAGCATTAACAATGAGCTGAACTTCTTCTGTAAAGCTTTGGGGATCTGTAGGCTTGTGTGATTATTCTCTTTGGGCTCATCATTTAACACTGTCACATTATTCACTGCTGTTATAAAATATTGGGTATAGCTGCTTTAAATGTCACGCAGCACAAAGAATACTTCATGTGAAAAAGCCAGCAGCATTCAAGTAGTCTTTTGGGAAGAATACAAGGCAGTCTAGATAAAAAAAAAATTAAACACATGCATCATTATCAGAATGTAGGCTCCTGTTAAACAATCCTGGCAGCGTGCAACAGTATGTGGGAACCTCGTTTGTGCAGCTTCACAACATATTATTGTGAATGAGCAGGATGATGGTAATGGTGTATGTGTGTGTGTTTCATTAAGTACAGACAGGTGTGTGTGTGTGTGTAAACCTGCATGCAGGGTGACATATATTTCCTGCTCTGCACTTCCCCATTAATGGAAACATTTGACTCTCGCAGACACTGAGTCATGCATCCACATTGAGTATATAAGTCAAGATAAGTGATCTAATTGATTTTGTGCTGGAGATCAAAGAAGGTCAGACTCTACCATCTACAGACATGGCCGACCTCCAGGAGGTTTCACACATTGCAGAGTCAACAGCTTACCAAGAACAGTGAAATGAAATCTTAGCCGCAGCCCTGTGACTGAAAGCTGCCTTTATGTTGGAGGTCAGAGGAGAAGAGTAAGCCTCTTTCAAAGTAACACGGGAGATAACAGCTTAGTACAACGCAAGTGTGTGTGTGTGAGGGAAACACGTTATCAGGATGTATACGGGACTACTTAATGGATGCCGGCTTGTCCTAACAGCCTGTAGTTTGACCTTTGGGATGGGGTCATAGGAAGTTTTTGCAACATACATCTTCAGTGCCTGTGATCCCAAGATTGATGAGTAACATCCAGGACTTAAAGGCCCCTTTTAGTAGAAAGACTATTTAATTAGAGAGCAGGTCTGTGTGCTGTATACTGTTAATACTATGAAAGCATCAAAACACTTGATGGAGGACTGCAGACAGCCCCTATTCAACTAGCACAGCCTTGGCTGCTAAACCACAGACAGAGGTGAGGGGGTGGGCAGTGCCTGCGGAGCAGCAGAAGCTTTAAAGAGATAGGCAGACACAGGGTGAATCGAGGTGCTGCAACACTGGACAGTTTACGACAGTTTACGTGTTTTGTGAATGTTAAAGCATGTTAACATTTTCTAGTAGACACCTATCACCTACGCCCAGTCTTACTAAGACTCAGCGGTTCCCTGTTGAGGGAAAATACTTTTGTGAATGATCAGTTGTTGCTCTCAGACCATATGGGGATTCTAGCTTCTTTCTGCAGGTTTATCCTTCAGGGCATCAGCGAGACGTATACAGCATTTATCACAGGATGCTATCCTAGTGTTGCTCCAGGCACCAGACATCTCCAGGGTAGACAGGAGCAATGTTTCGCTAGCTTATATGACTTTGCATATGGTGATATCCAAAATACAACCGCCTTTCCGATCCTGACCTTGCCTTAACACCCCACTGTCAAGTCTATGATGTTAGTCTACCACCTGACCTACAACCCCAGGAAACCTTCTCACTTTGGCAAGAGCCGTCATATCGACTGTTCCGCTGGAGCCCAACCCTCACAAACATCCTTACAAACATCTGGCTACAATAGTCTCTATTCTAATTTGCACTGGATCCCAGCGGGGATTGGGACTGCAGAAACCTGCATATCTTCCAACAAGCTCAGGACCTATTTACCTCCATATTCATCCTCCATACATTCTAGAAAATGATTTTTAGGTTGTTGACTAGTTGTTTGAAACACAGGCAATCAGAAGCATACTGAATCCTTGATCTACCAAGTGGTTTTAATGTTATTCAGAACAGTTTAAGAGAAGGCCACTGACTGCATGCATATTGTTTGTGTTTGTGCTTTACACTTGTGTATTTGTGTGTATGAGGCTGACCTTGGGGAAGCGCTCCTTGTAGACATGGTTCATCATCACTATTTCATTGTCATAGCAGGAAGGCGAGCGCCCCGGGCTGAAGGGAGACAAACACAGAGAGCAGGAGTGTGATACACAGGACTGAGTGAGAAAAACAAAGAAGGCAGGAGTGAGGGGAGGCAGCCTGAGAGACAGAGAGATGTATTTTTTCACTTTAACGAAGGACTAATTCACTGCTTCCTCCCCACATGTCCTGTCTGTACATTATGTTAATCAATTGATCAGGAATTCAGTACACTCAGTTTAGTTCCTCTAATGGATCCGGTATCCTCATGCACGTCGCAAAGCACTCATCATAATCATCAGACATCGGACTCACATGTAGACTTTCTAACACATGCTGGGATGAAAGGCAAAGCAAACTCAACATGTGGCAGAGAAGAAGCCCCTAAGACGTAATACTTCTACCCCACTGCAGCTCACACAGAGCTGAATTAGACATTCACCATAGAAAAGCATGTCATGAAGGGATGTCTTGTGGGCAAACACATTATAGCTTCAGAGAAAGGTGTGATATGAATAGTGATAATGAGGCACGTCAAGGAGCACAATGCAGCCGCTCTATATACTGAAGGTACCAAATAGGCGATTATCTAGGGCAGCGACTGCTGAGGAGCTTCATATGAAAACTGAATACTGATTAGCAGTGACGTGTTGTGTGTAGTTGGGGCATGCTGCATCCAGTGGGGGGGGGGGGGGGGGGGGGGCGTGATAATAGGTGTGGTTGGAGGGAGTGCACGCAAGATATTTGTGCTAATAGAGAAACTGCTGCTTGAAGCACTGGAGGGTGGACCAACATTGATATAATTCAAGTGGTGGTGAGCAACTAAGTGCTGTGCTTTAAATTTTGAGATACTTCACTTCACTTGATTGGATATTATATTATATTGTACTACTTGTTTTACTACATATGTGTGTAAAGACATAAAACATACAATCAGCTCTTGAACTATGATGCTACCAATTTATCTTCCCAGTAGCATCACTGTTCTGTTATTGCCAAGATTTAAAATCTTAGATATTCATATGTGAGATTATTTGTTGCCTTTTGAAAGTGATTTACTAGTTTCTATCACTGAATTCATTGCATATTCCTAAATTGTTCATTAATATGGCTTTTGGGCCTCAATTATTCAGGAAATTCAGTAATTATGTAATTTACTGGCTGCATTAGACTAAAAGGTCACATTCTCTTTCACAAGAAAAAACTAATTTCAAGTAAGAGCATAATCATCATACTCCACTGGTATGCAATTTACCACTAAAATCAGTGATTTGGCTCATTTGGCTACACAGTAGCAGTGCTAGTTGGATCAGTTCATTGTTAGTTAATTTCACCACTCATTCTTCTTTAAGCAGCAGTTAAAATTGGCTGCCCATTGATCTTAAAGTTAAAATGGTAATTACACATCTGTAATGATAAAAAACAATAATTGGTACTTCTACTTGAAATGGAGTGTTTTATGATGTGGTATTGATATCTTTACTTACCACGACTTTTTATTAATATAAAATAACTATTACAGTATATCTAATGATAGTGACAAATCCAGACAAATTAGTGGCACAGCACACACCTGAAAGCCCCCCCCCAAAAAAAGTAGAACGTAGTGTAAACTATGTGTTCATTTAACTAAAGAGGAAACATGTTTTTATTTTCAATCAGCCTCATTTATATGCTCCTGCAAAAATATTGTCATTAATGTAAATGCGAGTGGACAGACTGAGTCTTTCATCTCATTAAAAGGCAGAAAATGAAGCATTTACAACACCGATGCGTGAACAGAAGGTGAATTATACAAGATAAGCAACAGAGAGCCCTCTGCATCTCTTCGTGACACAATGAAGTTGTTCCTGTACGCTTATTGAAGCTTTCCTTTCATAACTGAAGGGCTCCTTTCAGAAAAGCTTGACGTGTTACATTTGGTTTTCTTTTTGCTTATTTTTTTTCACTAGATAAAATCAATCTATGAGCATAGGTGATCAAAACAATGCTTCAATTTCACTTTTTTAGCCAGAAGACAACCCGGGGTTGAGTAAAGAATCATGAATGTTTTGTATCTAGAGAAACATGTCACAACATTATTTTCAGCTGTGCATGAATGTAAGTGGGGCAACTTCCTGCTACGAGAAGAAAACCATCACTTGAGTTTTTATATGAAGTCTGCTCTTAGGGACTAATTACATGAAGAAAACCTAAATCAAATGGATGACTCGAGGGGGGTGTCTTCACTTGCTGACATTGTCTCTTGCCCATGACCTGTTGCCCTCTCACCTGAGGCTTCGAGAGCGAGGCCTGACGTGTGGCGAGCGCCGGCCCCCGTCATCGTCCGTGATGCTCTCTGTGCTGCCAAAGTGCTTGGACAGGAAGTGCAGCTCATCCATGGTTGGCTGGAAGGGCAGCTGGTGCAGACGCTCCTGGGATGAGCTGGATGACTGCAGAGAGAGACAGGAGGCAGAAAGAGGCAAGGTTAAAATGTGAACTGCCCTTTGTAAGATGTTCTCTTTCTTTAAAAGCCTCTGTTGCAGCTGCAACATCAATAGTTTTAAAAATAGATAACCACTGATGGAGAAACCAAAAACAACAAATGGCAAAAACGCCTTAACTGAAGTGGTGACGGTAAGTAAAGAGAAGAGAAGAGGGAAAACAGGAGAAAAGAGAAGAGAGCACAAGGTGTACTATCATGTGAGTGGGTGGAAAGAACTGAAACAAAGAAGCGACTAACTTAAAAGAACAAGGAAGGAAAGGGAGAGAGGCTCAGAAGCAAGAAAAATATCCAGAAGGAGTGAGTGTAGGAGGGCAGAGCAGAATAACGCAGACTGAAAAACCGGAGCAAAAAGACTGCAGGGAATGAAAAAGTCACTCCAAGTAAAAGTTGACTGCTGCTTTAAGTGTCTGCTGCCTCAGGGGGGTTAATGGCAGCGCTATTCGGTCTTAAACAAAAGACTTTTCTTCAGCGCAGGAGGGAAAAACCAGCCTGGATCAATGGGAGGTTTAATGAACACATCTCCCAACGGGACGCCACGGTTGGCTTTGGCCACACAACGATTTCTGCTATAAAAATCCATTAGAAACTCCATTCAGGTCTTAGCCACTTGCAAGCTGCAGAAAACAGCTGAAATGATGATGTCAACAGAATCAATTAAGAAGTTCCCCAAAGACACAGAGAGCTTGGAGACTGAGGGGAAAAGCCAAAGGATGTGATGGTTGTCACAGAGGAAAAACGGTCTAACTCTTTCTCTCTCAATTCACTGAACCGCATTCAGATTTCCTTGGGTTGAGTTTTGGTCCCTCAAACTGAAGACATGGCGAGAGGTGCGAGGAAAGGTTGCATCAAGAGAGAAATCAAGAAAATATGATTTTAGCATGTCCTTCCCCCTAAAGCATCCATTTCCGACGATGGGAGCACAGCTGGATCACCTCTCAGTCAGCTTTAACAGCTCTGGAGTCTCTTCTGATGTCTTGGAGTTTGTATTTGCACATTTACTGCATCTACTGCCCAAATAATACAGCACTGCAGTCACCACTTCCAGCATTGTTAGTTTTTTTTCCTCATCTTTCCTCCCACACAAAAAAAAACAGAACATGAAATTAGTCTCTGCATCTTTAAAAAAAACAAAAAAACAGCAGCATCCACAAGTGCATCAAAAGTTTGTTTTTTCCTTAAAATGTCAGATCCTCACCGCCCCAATGAATGTACATGAGCCATTTCTACAACATTTTCTTTATGAAAGCAAATTTCTTTATTAGCATCTGTATTTCTGTTTCTAAATTCATAATGTAAATAGTAATTAGATGTTTTTCTTCTTGTTTCTAGAGTCAAATGTTTGAGTGTCACTGTGCAGAATGATGTACATGTAGTCTTTGGCACCAGAAGGCCTTTTTCACATTCATCTGCTCAAAGCAATTTTATTTTTGCTCATTGAAAATCTGATTTTAAGAGGCGGGCCTACGAGCTCAATTTGTGACATCACAAACAGTTTGGAAGCTAATCCTGCTCCAATCTTCAGCATATACAGGAGTGATGAGGAAACTTGAAGCCTCCAGTGCACATGCAGCGAGACTTGACTTGATGGAATTTTTAATGAGGGAGAAGAAGTGGCTGCCATTTTAAGGCATTTTAATGTTTTAGTTATGCTTAAATTCTGCAGTAACCATGTCAGACACACATCAAAGAATGTGCATGTAAAGATGTGTAGACGGGATCTTTAATAATCTAGCTTTTGATTGGTCGTTAGAGTGTCTTTGACGATGGTTTGAGCTTGAGGCCACTCCATACGTAGGCTGATCCGCCTTGGTTATGGGCGGGGTGTTGGGAGACTGGGCGAGTTGGTTGTTGTAATAGACTACATTATGTACACTATCTTTTTTGACTGATTTTAATATTATAAAACAAAAACTGCAAGTCATAAAAAAACAGTGTTTCATTATTTGCAGAATTAGCCTGGTCCTAATTTCTTTGGCAAATTGGAGATATATGTTTTCTTAGCAATTGGAAATAAATTGTACTGACCGTGTAGATCACTTCTTCACCTGTAAGGTTTGATCTTTCGCCGTCTACTATTCTGTCTCACCTCCCCTTTCAACTGTTTACATTTCCGACTATTTCTGTGGCTTTTCTGCATACATTTGGTTCATATCTACCGCTTCGTATATAGGAAACACCTCCACACATGCACACACACACACACACATCTCTTCATTTCATCTGCTCTGTTCAGCATGCAAGGGTCCTGCTGTAACTAATCAAGTGAGTAATGATGCATGTATGGGGTGGAGTGGGGGAGGAGGAGTGATGGAGGTGGAGAGGAGTATGGAGAGACTGAGAAAACCATCCCCAACCTCATCTACAGTAAAAAGAGATCAATCAGCCGCCTGCAGAGTATGTCTCTCTCTATATGTGCTGCTGTGAGGAGATGCATGAGGGGCAGTCAATGAAAGAAATGATGTGTGAAAGAGCTGCAGTGGAAGGATACAGTGGAAGTGATTGTGTTCAAGATGGCACAGAAATGTACTGTGGGTGGATTATGAGCCAACACCTAGCCTCCACCTGAGCGTTGCACACATTAGGGTCCATTTCTCAAATGGACTATTTACCAAATGGGCCTTGGCAGAGTTCATTTAGATGAGAAGTCCTCTCTGGCTTCAAACATCTTTCGCTCAGACGAAACTGAACATTGTTGTTGTCTCTCTGTTTTCTTTCAAAACAAGTTTCACTTCCACCTACACTTGATCCTATTTGTCTTGGCTGCCCCGCTTTGTCATCCATCTCTGCTTCTCCGGGAATAAAGTGACAAAGAGAGAAATAGTGCAGCTGTGAGGGAGAAATTTAGATTGGTTACATTTCATTTCCATTATCGTTGTTCCGCATTTTGCAGAAAAGCCAAGTCATCTGCTTCAGATAAACCAGGTCGATCATATCTTAGCAACTGATTAGTTATTTTTAGTTCTGCTTTACATGTGATGCATGTTCTTCAGCGCTGAAATCATCAGCTGAGACTCACAGCAGCAAGTACAAAGTCAAAGAACACTGGGAGGCATGTGTGTATGTGTGTGTGTACGCATGGTATTTAGCGGCAAGTTTTGGCGTGTAATCATTTCAAAGTAGAACGGGGGACTTCAGAACTTGAATTTACAAGCAAAATAGCACTCGCTGATTTTATGCATGAAGATAGATGCAAATTAATTCTGTGGGTGAGATCCATATTCATGCAAAGAATACAGAGCACACCTCATCAATTTACCATCGGATGAAAGGTGTAAAATACAGCGTTGTATGTCGATTTCATGACTTGTGCAGCAAATTTATCACGAGAAGAAAAAGCAGATCCAACACTTTGGTGTCAACAAATCTTTTTTCTGGTTTGTCTGATAAAAGTGAATATAAAAGAAAGTGCAGTTTTTGATCCTTGTCAAAAAATGAAGAGGGAGGACGTGAAGGAATTTCTCTACATCACCACAGATTTCAGGGGACTTTTCAGGAGACTGCTGCTGCACTGTGGTGTCCTGCCACAAGTTTTGTGTTACAAGGACGCACTTAGTCAGCTCTATCCCACATTTGAGGAGGCACAAGGTGCAGTAGCTGCTGCAGTAATAATACTGTACATAACAGAAGACGGAAAGTTCCAGCCACTATGGTATGCACCACTGTGGGGATGTTGGTAGAAGAAAACACATAACTGTCTGGATGCAGGCATTGATTTGACAAAAAAATGACTCACTTTCTTTCACATACGCGTAGGCTTGGAACAATTTAGAGGGATTTTCCTGATATATAGACTCATACAAAGGTAATCCCACTCAATTGCTACTTATGACCCATTAGAAGTGAGTGTCGGTGTCTGTATCTGCAGAAACCCTGCTCTCTGCCTATATTTTCCTTTTTGCTATGTTTGGGGCGTTTCTGGGCGTCAACCTTTGGGCCGTGGGTGTGTAGACCTCGTCAACAGGGTTGTGAAGTTGGAATGATATAAAAACGTAAAGACCATTTGACTCTGCTGTCTTCCATCTCTCTCCTCTGTTCTCAGGCTGCAGCTCTGTGTGTCTGTTTGCCCGAGGGTGGGACTGAGCTTTGCATTAACAGGCAGAGCAAAGAGGCAAACAGTGGACAGGATGAAGCTTTCACCTCGGCTGCATTCACATAAAGTCCAGAGAGTTGTGTGGAGGTATAGGTTTAGTTATTAGTAACAAAAAAACAAAATGTATTTGTTAAATGTATTCACTGCTTTGTTCTCACTCACACTGCTCCCTCTCTTCAGTTACTCTCTAGCTCACTTGACCACCATTTCTCTCCCAGTCTTGTGTAATTGGGGAGAAGGGGCCAATTTAATTATTCACCTTTAACAGCCAACTCTCAACTTGACTTGTCTCCACCACTTTATCTATAACAGCCTCATGAGGACATGATGATTCACATAGCACATAGGCTATAAATATATTCAAATATGTCAAACCATTTCTGACTAAAGACATACACATCTATAATTGGAGAATTGGTTCAGGTGTCAATTTAATTGGGTATTGTCCTGGACTTGACCAGTCCACATTAAATGCATTTTAATGCAGCTTGTTCGCTATTAGTTAATTTGTTTGTTTATTTATCAAGATCGGCCATTAGTTTCTGTATTCAAACAGTAGCCACTCTTCCTAGGGTCTCCATTATTTTCATTAACAATACTTCATTAACATTAATTTAGTCACAGTTGGCTGCCAACTCAACTTTTAGTTGCACAGCAATCACTTGCCTCCACTTGGTGAAGAACACAGATTTTCACTGGTGTAAAATGAAACAGTGGTGTAAGTATAGAGCTCAGTATAGAGTTTAGCTTCAGGAAATCAGATTGAGTTGAGGTTTTAAGATCGGTGTCAGCAGAGAAAAGGGCATCCCTAGTGATTACTGTCTTATGTCCTCAAGGAAACAAGATCCAAAATGCTGATAAATAAATGTAAAAGTAAAGATTTTTTTCTTCAACATACCGTTGAACTTGGTGTGTTTGTGCCATATCCCGAGGAAGGCAGAGAAGCCAAGGACCATCTACGACCATCAGCCCTGAGGAGAAAAATAAAAAGTGGAAAACAGAGAACATATGTTAGATAAACTGTTATTTCTATCACTTTCAACAGCCAGAACTCTGATAAGACTTTCTATTTTAGTCACTCCAAACAACACAATTGGTGGTTACACTGAAACAAGTCCACCACCTTCACTCCCTTTCAATCCATCCAATTATATTTTTGCTTCTTTTATTTCTCTCTTCCCTCAGGCCTTTTGCAGCCTGACACTTCCTCTGAGTGACTGATGAGGGACGCACGTTTGGGCGACATACTGGCACCTCGCCTCATTCATCCCGGCCTACTGTCAAGCTCCTGTCACAGAGACGCTCGACGGGAGCAGGGTGGCACAAAGACAGGGCAGTGGCATGCAGTTTCAGTTTGCATCTTTGTGTGTGTGGTAGTGGGTCCCTTCCCCAAGGAGTTTCATTATGTGTGAGCGTGTGAGTGTGTCAGTAAAAATAATCCAATCAACAATTTCCCTCGACTACTTCGCACCACCCTTGTAACGGTGCATGTGTGACTTCTTGTGTGAATAAAGGAGAGATGCCAACCTGCGAGAAGAAGCAAAGGAGAAGTGGGCGGGTCCGCTTGGCGAGAAGTTGCGCGGGCTGTCCAAAGGACTGCTTCCTGTTTACATACATATGGACAGAACAAAGCAGCAAACATACCTTGTTAGTTATTGAATGGGATAGCGCTCCTAAAACTCCTTTTAGGTTTAGGGAACTCCACAAGTCACTCTCATTTCATTTGGTACACCTCACTTTTGACAAAACACTGCCTGCCGACATCAAGAGCATGAGATCAAATTTTTTACATTCAATCATTAAAAGAGACACTGAAAACAATGTTATAATAAGAACTAAAACTCTGACACCAACTTCCAAGACACCTACATTAATATCCTTGATCCTGTAGTGCAGTTTTAATTTATTAAAGATTAAGTTAACACCAGCTGAAAATCTTGTTCTTGCTGACCTCTATAGTTCATTTTAATTCCAGTATTTTCTTTGAACGGCACCCCAGGTTCAGTAATGTTAAGACTTGGCAGAGGACCGGGATGAGTCAGTGTTTGTCAGAGCTGTGTTTACAGTGGCAAATCTTTCCTGTGCTTTCTGCTTGCCACTCAGTATCCTGTCTCATTGCAGTGCACCTTGAAAACATGCCGCAAAGCGTACTGCATTGCTATGACAACTGGCAACTTTGAGCTCATGTCATCAGCTGTAGCATACTGAACAGTTTCTAACACGTTGAGTTTTGTGAAACTTAAAAGTGTTACATTTTAGTTTAAAGTATTAAAAAACATCTCACAGTTAAAAACAGAATGTGTTTTGAGGTTAGGTCAAAGATGTCTATGGCCTCCCCAAGCCTGAAAACCTTTGCCTCCTGTGCTGGTGGTGTAGACAACCGTCAGACAGCTCTTTCCTTTGGCTCTACATTCCCTCAACCATACAACGTGCTTGTGCATAGGAATTTGGGTCAGACTTCCAGCAACTGCGACAAGACAAAGTAAAGCCCCAAAATTGTTCAAAATATAGCGTACACTTATAGAGATAAAAATATTTTAAGTGGGCTTTCTTTTAAATGGTTGAAATAGGTCTTCCTGCAGGTACAATTTACAGCAGTACAATGGTCTGCTTCCCTGCTGGTGCTACACACTGCTTCTCCACACGGGGGGTGAGCTGACAGTCATCTGCTGACAGGTGATATACTGACTAGGGGTAAGTATCTCGTACAACCCAACATCAAAAGACTTGAACTATCCCTTTAAGGTTCTCAGGGAGGAAATCATTGCATCAGTGGTTTAAGTTCTCACCTTGCTGCAATGATGTCATGAGGCACTGACACACGCCGGAGTACATTGGATAGACTTAATAATAGATTTTAAGTGAGTGTGAAGTTGATCTTTAGTTGACCTCTTTCTTTCATTTACTTATCTCTTCTACAAATACTCAACAAAAAGCCCTGGATTTAATGCCAAGAGGAAGTTAACACTACTTTCCCCGGCAATGGTAGATATCAAGATGGACAGTGGCTCTGCCCAGCTCGCTCCATCCGGACCTCCCAAAACAACATGCAGCAATTGTCTTTTGTTTTGTCTTAATAGAGAGCCCCCTAGTGGCAGGAATTATATGTTGTACGTTTAAGTAAACACAACTAACTTGTCAAGTTTAAAAAGAATAAAATATAAAATAAAATAACCACATGTTGTTATCGTGTGTAACAAAATGTCTATAACTTTCTTACACTGACCTATGTGTCCAGGCAGTGGGGAGTGCGGCCGTGGCAGGGTGGGAGATGTACTTGTCAGGATGAGGCTTTTCCGGTTACTGGTTCTGCAACTAGAACACACATGAGAACAAAGAGCGCATCAATATTTGTCTTCATTATATCTGAGGCTACATCGATACCAGACAGATCATCGTCGGCACACACACCACAGAGTGACCCCAGGTTAATGAATATACTGTGTCTTTGTTTGGCCTTGAGTCTGCATGTTGTCACCATGAGTAAATGTATAGCCTACAGGACAGTGTGTGAGTTTTATCTTGGGTATAGTATGTTTTCTGTGTGTGTGTGTGTGTGTGTGTATGTATGCAGCCCATCATGCAAGACTTTATTGACATCCGCCCACCCACAGGGGAGAGCGACAAAGCAACAAATATTTCTAATTTCCTCCAGGTCCGGGCTCCACGATGGCTGCTGCTATGAAATATAATGGCAGGAGTGATGGGGCGATGGAGAGACATATGGAGAGGAAGAAAAGGACCGAGGAGGGTATAGGTGTGGACCATAATGAAGAACTGGAATTACTGAACCATAAAGGCTTTACTCGCGACTCCTGCTGCCACCACAGGAAGCGTCTTTGAATTTCACAAAGGAGCAGACGCACACACACAAACACAGACACACACACACACTGACAAGGGTTTTCGTCTTACATAACAGCTCATAAAGTGGGAAGTGGATTTTTCAGGTGTTATCTTCATGTGTGGTTGTGTTTGCTTGTAGGCCTTTCCGTGCCCATCTCAGTGCTTCACTGGAGAGCCTGTCAGACCAGATTTTGTAGAGCCACATCTGACAAACAGAGCAAGTTTGCTCCATGTTGCATCAGCCGGCTCACTGCTCTACATCTGCACAGGAAGTGCAGTTAATCAAAGATGCATACACACACACACAAAAAAACACATTGGTATCTGATGTATCTCCTTCGATCTATAATCTATAACCTCGTCTCGCAGTCCTCCCACATCTTCCCTATCTCCCCCTCATCTTCAGCATTTGTTTGGAGCGCTCTGAGACATCAAACCCCTGGCAGGATTTTATCGGTGGCAGTGAGCCTCTGCAGGCGCCAGCTGAGGGAGGGCTTGTACTCAACCTTGCAGAACAGAGGAGGATCATATTGAAATATTTAAGGGAAATGCATTAGCTTTGGACATAGGACTGGAAGTGGCTTTACGCCGTCTTTGGCTACAGCACTCAGAAGATGAGAACAGAGGGGAAGGGGGATGGGTGGAGGGATGGAGGGTAAAAAGAACAAGACAAAAAAGACTGGGTGTGCATACAGTATATCCCTCTGATTTCCTTCATGTGTCGTCTTTTCTTTAACCAGTTATGCTCTCGAACCTGCCTGCAATCATCTTCCCTTTCAATTGCTCCCTTAACCTGCAGTCTCTCAAATCCACATCCTCACTGCTGCTCTTCCTCAATCAAAGGCTGAATCACTTGAGCATAGGCTAGCCGAGCTTCACTCCAGAACACATTCTTAGCTTTTGATTCATGATTCATCACATCTACAGCAGCCTGACTCAACTGGCAAATCGTCAAATGGCAGTGATTCATATTTTGGTGTTTCGACGCACATTTTTCAGGGATAGGGATTTCATCTCACCTGCCTAATTCCTGTGGCTTTTACATTTTTAGTCACAATAAACATCTTCAGCATCTTTTGTAACTCATCACTCATTTCTCCTTCATTTTCTTCTCTGCTTTCTCCTTCTTTGGAATTAACTCTCTTGCTCTTAAATAATTGAAAATGTGGAAAGTCCAGAGAACTCTCCCTCTCTGTAACTCCCTTTTCAGGGTTCTAAAGTCGACTAAACTATTAGAGACAGCAACAGAATGAAAACCCACCAGGGCAAAGCAATCTAATCTTCCCATAAAGCCAGAAGTCTCTTGCAGCCACAATGATTTATAACATTGTTATCTTAAATGAATGCTGCAAAAGGGCATCTTGCCCAAGGCATTTGTACTGTAAAAAAAAAAAAGAAAAAAGGTTAAATAGGAGTGCTGCTCTTTACTCTATACTCAAGCAGCCAGACGCATATTTATCACCAGTAAAGGTCACATTAGAGTCCTGCTACTTCCTGTGAAAGCTATGAGATGCACATATGAAGCAGCAGGGGGGAGAGGAGGGCTGAGACATCCATCTGTGGGCCCTCTAACATCCACTTATAAATCTGCTGTATTCCAGTCTATGCTGTTATTTGTCTCAACCTGCCTTTTTGACTTTGTCTTCAGTCAGTTATTTACTCAAGTTCAAAGAGTGACTTTGAGTAAACTACAAACTTACATTTTAGACATGGGTTTCACAACAGTGACAGGGGAGAGAGTCATACAACTCATCAGAGAGTCTTGTGTCTACACTGCAAACTGGTCTATTGGAGTCGGTTTTGTTGGATGGACCGATCAACAGATGGGAGAGAAATTAAACGTAAAAACCAACAAAGTGTCTAATTAAACCAGCATGAATTGATTTTTTTCTTGTTTTTTTGGGACATTTGGTGGAAGCACAACAAACTGTCAACACCTTATCTTCTAATCAAGTTGATATGGTGAATGTGTTAGTTGAAGTTACCTAACTAAACAGCCAGCAACATTCATATTCTCTTGGAGACATGTTTGTGCCCCCCTGGTGAATAGAAGTCCAATAATCACTCTCCTTTAAAGCAACACCACGGTCATAAATACAAAACCCAGGTCTCTAACTATTTGTCAGACATGATGTACGTGATAACTACGAACAAAACTCATTACGTTATACTAATGTTATGTGTTGAAAACTTGTATGTTGAAGTAAATATGTATGTAGCACTGTAATCCTGACCTCTCGCTGAAGCTACATAGTGCAGAAACAAGTGATAGGGAGGGGATGGCAACTCTTACAGCAGCTTTAAAACACTCTGGAGAGCAAGAGTGATAATTCTCTTCAGGTTCATTACTATAAGTGACTGGAAATAGTAATTTGATCCACCGTTGATATACAAAATTATTGATAATTGCAGTTCAAATGTTCTGGGCAGACATTAACCTCCAGTGCAGCTTCAAGTCACACAGATGTTTTATCAGTTTCTTGACTCTAATGGAGGAATGGAATACGTTCCTTCAGAAGAAATTCCCTCATTAGGTGTTTTGATGGTGGCAGTGGAGAGCGCTGTCTAGTTCGTTGGGTGTTGTGAGCTTATTACAACAACAGAGTCATCCATGTTACAATATGGCAACATTATGTATATAAACTGCTTCTAGCCTAATAACTGACTATGCTTTTTACACTTTCTCCATATTTCTTGGTTCACCATACTTCCTTTTTTATCTCATGAGAAAGGCAGGGCCAAATATTTAAGGAGGTGTTCATATTAACCTGTCTCGTCTTGCCTTGTTTCCTGTCTCGCCCTGAGAATCCTGGGTACATAATTAGCCGTCACAGTGCTGGCAGTCGGTGAAGGTTACAGGACAGGAGCTATAGGAGGCTGTAAGGAATTATGACTAACATGCTGTAGATTCACTCGACTGGGAAGGCAAAGACGATAAGAGAGGTGGGAATGTGTGTGTGTGTGTGTGTGTGTGACTTTAAATCATTCTGTCACGGTTATGGTCATGCTGCCGGGGCTCATCCTGCCTCAATCTGGTTAAGAACAGTGTGTGTGAGCGGAGACAGAAATGGTTAGTATGCTGCACGTTGCCATCTTTGCATCATAAATCTAAAACCGTCTCTAGTTCTGTGGTCAAATGCAAACAGGCTCAGTTTACGGCCAAACAATCCTGCACTATATCATCCTCCACCTCCTCTGTTTTCAGGCAGATGGTGGTATTTGGATTCACTTGGTCAGTCCGCTTGTGCAAAAATGAATTTTGAACAGAACGCTGAAGCTTTACTGAGAACGAGACACTGTCCTTTTAAATATTCAAACCCATTCAGATCCAATTAGGTCAATCAAGAAACAAATTCTCTCCATCCATTATGAACTGACCGAGAACAAGAACGATGAAGAGGAGAGAGGAGAGGAATGTACAACGTTACCATGGCAACAGATTTAGAGTCAAACATCTCCGACTGCTTTCACCAGAGCACGAAGTGAGAAGCACACAACTTGTGTTGAACAAATAAAACCGAGGAAGGTGAGCGTCAGGCTGATCTCAGGCCAAAAAACATGACCTCACCCTGCAGTGAACCACGACACCGTGTGAGTCAGTGTCTGTTGATGCGGCCGAGCCAAACGGTGTTTGTGTTTTTTATGTGAGCGCCAGTTTTATAATCCATTATAATCCATTGTGTAATCCATCATGCAGGCTCAATCTGTGTGTGACAGAGCAGCAGTGGTGAGGCGCGTGCAGCTGTCAGTCACACAGAGTATGATTCATTGGGGTCAATGGTGCATTTGTTGCTATTGTGTGGGCCTCTGTTGACGGACACCAGAGCTGATGAGAAAGCTGCGAGTACGAAACTTTTATTATGTGAGAGAAACAACGCGTGTATGTGTGATAGTGTCAGCCGAGTCTGGCTGAGTCTGTCAGAAGGTGCAAAAAAAGTCAGGGTTTTTCTTTTTAACAGGATGCTTGAAGGTCTCAGGAGGCCACCTGCATCATGACAAAAAGGGACAGCAGAGAGGAACACGGGAGAAATATTGTGTTTTTATCAAACAATGAAACACATTTATAACCAGAGTTTGCAAAAAAAAAAATATCCCACAACCTCTTCACTACAACACAAACTGTCATACTAAATTAAACCTTAAAATGTTCAGTGTTAGCATAATGAAAATACGGGCCCAATCATTGCCTGTACCTCTCGTTTTTGAGAACCCCCACACCCCTCGGAACAGAGGTACAAGGGCCGTGGTTGAAATCTCCCCCTATGAAATGGGAAGAAATTCAAAACCCTCATGCTTCATCACTTGTTAGTTAAAGACAACAGCTGTGCCTGGCAACTAAGGCTTTGTATAGATACTCAAAGAATTTGGCTTAGTTTAGACAGAGATTGGGAGTAAGTCTACACTGACTTGAAGCACGAGATGAAACGCTCTGAATTTTCAAACTTCAAAAAACAAAACCACAATCTTTACTGTTCCTTCAATCTGTTGTCATCAATCAATCAACACACTACTTAGAATCTGAAAGGTGTTGCCTGTAAATACAGAGCCAAAAATAATCATCACCAACTCTTCAGGCCCCCTTGGTTTTAAGCAGCATTTTAGTGTCTTTCAGCTGATTGTTATGGTTTGGCTGCTGTACATCAACTCTGATGAATCCACTGTACACTTCCTGCTCAGCATCAAACAGCAGACAGACACAGTCAGGGTCTAGCTGGTGAACATTTAGCATTTAGCAGACAGAACATGATATTTCCCTCAGGAGTTGGTGGAGACCAAAAACTGAGCTAAAAGGGAGACCGGGTGCAAGACTTTGATTCTGAAATTAATGATGCTAGTTGTGTAAAAGAGGTCATGTTTTCCAACGCCTTATCAGTAACAACTTTAGAATAAAACCTTGTTATATGGCATGTCAATGTTGACGGCTGTGGCTCAGTGGGTAGAGCAGGTGGTCTAGTGATCGGAAGGTCACCAGTTAGAATCCCGGCTCCCCCTAGTTGCATGTCAAAGTGTCCTTGAGCAAGATACTGAACCCCAAATTGCTCCTGATGAGCAGTTAGCGCCTTGCATGGCAGCCTCCGTCATCAGTGTATGAATGTGTGTGTGAATGGGTGAATGTGGCATGTATTGTACAGCGCTTTGAGCTGTCGATAGACTGGAAAAGCGCTACAAAAATGCAGACCATTTAACAGATTGACCAAAAAATCAATCTGTACCGCTTTAAGTAAGTGTCTAAGGACATGAACCCAAAGATAAAACTAATTAGTGGTTTACAAAGGTATTTTGTAGGTGACAGGTTTGCATGGTGACACAGCAGTGTTAGGAATATAATACAAACAATGTCAAAGGTAGCCAACAGAGAAGAGCAGAGCAAAATCCACAAACACAGACACACAGATGTGACAGCCAGCAACCTCTGCCTCTGTCCCCCTGCTCCCAATAATGAAACCAAGGGCTTTCATTGGATACAGCGCTCTGGTCAGCCTGCTGTAGGGGGGTCAGAGGTTAAATCTGTGGTAATGACTCGTGCAGAAGCTTTGACGAGCAATTATCCCCCGGCAGGCCTTTGGCTGGCACTGGGCCATTACTCTCTCACACACAGTCCCATGAATGTGCACAAACGCAGTGTTAGCCTCTAAACACTGGCCCAGAACTGTCCAGAACTGTCTACACTCATTACTGCAATAAAAGTTATACAAACAGCATTACTTGGATACAGGTCATTTAAACTACACTTCCCATGCTACTCTGGTGCTGATACATTCTCTCAGTTGTAAGTTATGAGATAGGATGGAACAATGCTTAAAGTGCCTGTCCAGTAATAAAAAAATGGGCTACTGTGGGTTAATTAGTACAATGCAATTGGGTACAATAGCATGGTACTTACCAAGGTAATTGCTGAAACTGGGAACACAACAGAACTGCTACTACAACGATGGAGCAAGAAACACAAGTAGTCAAGGTTTTGGACAAGCCAACAGTTTAGCATAATATTATTCACGGAGATAAAACTGAAACACCTGAAAACATACTGACAATAATCCCTCATTGCACAGGAACATTATATGGCCACTCAACGACAGCAAGTATGTGAGGCCAGAGTTGACACTGGAAATCAATCTGTGAACTGTCAGAAGGTCTGATTGCTCATGTTTCCTGCTTTTATAATATGTGTCCCAGTGCGTGTATTTGGGAAAACCTGGACTCCTGCAGCAAACTGATGATTTTATTGCAAATTGGCACTTAAAAAAAGGACAGGAGGAGCAGGCTCGTACAGCACCACGTATAAATCAACAGTAATAAACACTTCTGTACATAGCCTAAAGTAAAAAGTGTTAAAAAGATAAATGGTACATTTTCACTATGTGCGACGCAAAACTGCTTTGATGTCATCTGTGTTTGCATTGGAGTTGGGGTACGTAGATCTGGCAAGAGTTTCCAACTTGGAGTTTCGACTCAGGTTCCATTGGATGGATAGCATCACAACACCTCCATCATGGAGTCGGTAGCAATGTTACATTCACTTTCAGTTATGCTTGTTGTTGCTGCGAGTAACCGCATGACATCATTACTTCAAGAAGTTTTGCCATTAATTGCCATTATCACTACATGATTTTGTAAAACTACAAAAAAAAGATCCATGATGTGATTAACCGAAATCCTGCATTAAGGCTGAAACAGAAAAGATTTTCATCACAAAAGAACAAATCAACAAATCAGCTAATTGCCAAAAAAAGATTTAAAAAAACAAAAACTTTAATCAGCTGGTGCTCACAGGTGGCCGACAAACCTTTCCCACCAACAGGAAGTGGAGCAGAACAGTCTGCACGCTGGTGGCTCTGTGAGGCTGTACAACAGCATGTTAACATACTTCAGGTATAAGGTTTAATACGATCGACCCAGTAGTTTAGCATTTTCATATTTCTATATAATTGTTTAAACAATATCATGTTGGCCTGCGGGCACTAAATGTGAAAGGAATGTCTGACTGTTCTGTGCTTTGATCAGTAATTTAATGAAAAACCCAGAAAAAGGGACCTAAAAACAAATCACTGATTGAATCTGAATTTAAAAGACAGAGATTATTCTGAGTTTTCGTCATTGTATTTTTCAGTTTCTGACTTGAAACTGAACCTTATTTATAAATAAAAGTCAGCATAATCCTCATTTAAGACAACACATTCTAATAGTATTACCCTGCAGTATTTGTACAATTATCACTCATGATTTCCCTTGAAATATAAACCTATAAATAGATTTTCAGTATATATATTTCAGTATATGAATAGTTATAAATACTAGTTTCTCTGGCCCTCCACAGTTATTTCCTAAATGAACTCTCATGAGGAGACCATCCTCTCCTTTCCATTCATCTCCTCTGCGAAGCTCTGTCCACAAACAATAAGGCCTCTGGCTGGCTGATATTATAGCCAGACAGCTGAACACATTCATTACAACGGACGATTTTCGATAAGAAAATAACAGCGCAGACCATGAGCCGTTTAAACAGAACAGCTCCACGTCAGGCGGAATCAATTATAGGAATGAGGCGATTCCAGATGAAGCGCAGACACTGATAGCCCATCATGAGAGGACGTTTAACTGTCTGGTGTAGGATGTTAGTGACGCAGGCATCGACATGTGTGTTCCTTCGTATGTGTGTGTGTGTGAGCTGTTGGACCATTACTGATTATCCATTTGCATGCACATGTGAGCCTGTGACAGGTGTGGGTGAGCGCTTGTGCATACTTAATGCATTTTACCTAGCAGATTATTAACTCTGCGT
This sequence comes from Sparus aurata, assembly GCF_900880675.1. Classification (NCBI taxonomy): domain Eukaryota; kingdom Metazoa; phylum Chordata; class Actinopteri; order Spariformes; family Sparidae; genus Sparus; species Sparus aurata. The sequence continues at coordinate 21,788,648 of NC_044187.1, read as the reverse complement.
GTATGTGTGTGTGTTGTCTGTCAGTTAGTAGTGTCATTTTCTGCCCTAAGTGCTGACTCACAGGGCACAGAGGACACCAGACTTTCCTGACGTTACACCATCGATCCATCAGAGCTCACTTCCTGTCAGGTGACATCTCTCTCTCTGTCTCTCCCTCAGGACCTCTTAAAGGTGAGTGCATGTTTACGACTGTGGGAAATGGGAGGGAAATGGACGGGAAAAAATGCTACCCCTTTAAAAAAGCTTTCTGGACCAACAGTCTGGTCGCTGTTAGTGCATCCTATTACGCAACATCCGGTGGTGTCCAAAACATCCACAAGGATCTAGTTGGATCCCAAACTGGGAATTTGCCACATGAAGCCATGTGGGCAGGTTTATCAAGCGTGAGGCATTCAGATGGAGATTGGGAGGATGATTGAGTGATGCCGACAGGCAGCAGATAAAAACAAACAGGTGATGTAAGAAAAAGAGGAGGATGGAAGAGGACAGGAGAAAAGATGAAGAGACAGAGCGTATGACAGAACCGTCTTGGTGTTAGGGGTTAGTCACATGGCTTTCTTGTTGCTATGCAATGTGGTTCATAGAGACATAAATAGAGGCTTTTGCTGTTGCTCCCCATGAAAAGGAGGCTAAGTAAGGAGAGAAGAAAAAATCATCACAAAGCCGACAAGAAAAGTAACAACTATAGCTTCCCAGTTGCACAAGAGAGAAAACATGTAGTAAGCAGGGAAGGCAGAGAAAGAAGGTCAGAGAAAACATAAAATACTGACTGAGTCACCCAGTCATTTTAGCATCTTTGAAAAAATAACAATTTTGGCATTTAAAGCTGTGACTAAGAGGCAATTCTCTGTTTACAATAGGATGTCATGCTAGTTCAATAAATAAAGAAAGGTCTTTTTGAGACTGACTATGTAATGATCTGCTGCTGTAAGTCAGCTTGCCGTGTGATTGAATTGGCAGACAAGCCAGTTGACTGCCTAAATTACTGAGCAACAGAGTGGATGATGAACATGCTGGCTGACAGTCAGATGGATTTCTGGCTAAACTAGTGCCGAACTGTTTCACCTGGTTAGATGATTTTATAGCAGACTAATAAATAACAAGTCTGTCAGGGCCTGGAGCTGTTCAATAACCATGCATGAAGAGGAGCCCAGCTACAACTGGCATACACACTTACTTGAGTTGATATTATAAGCGCAAAGCCCGGAGGTGATTAGCCTAGCTTAGCATACAGACTGTAGTGAGCAGGTGGCAGCTGGGGGGCTCTATGATACAATATGTAGCATTCCATCTTAAAATCTCTAAAAATCAACCGCTGTTACTGATTGTGTTGAACTGTGTACTTGCTTTACCCCAACAATTCCCCATTAAACACGCCAGATGATACACTAGTGTGAGGAAGGAAGTCCGCAAACATGAGTAAAACAATTGTAAAAACAATTCTCATGATCCCACACTACTTAGACATGATCAAACTATGTCTTTAGTTGAAGTTATGATTGAGAGACCCCTAGCGGCAGAAGTTAGGCTACATAATGTGCTTTTAAAATTGAAATCTCAAGGTGCTGGTCGGATGAGTTTTGAACTTTCGACAGAGCCGCCCAAGCTGTTTACCCCTGCCTCCAGGGTTACTGCTAAGCTAAGCTAAGCTAAGCTAATCAGCTGCTGGCTCTAGTTTCATACTTATTGGATGAACATGACAGTCACATCTTCTCATTTAAGTCTCAGCAAGGATGTGAATGAGCCAAATGTACACCTTTTTTTTTTCTTCATCTCATTCATCTATTAGCGAATGGAAGACCCTGTCTAAACTTATGGAATATCTTTATAAGTCCAATATCTGAACAAGCGTTTTCTGAGCTTTGTCAGTTTGGGGGTACTGGCTCAGTTGTCATCACATGGCCAATGACCATCTTTGAAAACGAGACAGAGGTTATGATCTCCCACAAAACACTTAGATGAGGTGATGACATTGAAGGCCTAGTAAAAGCAAGAAAGTGGGCCTTGATTATTTTGTTATTTCTAATCTTGGCTTTATTTGACAGGAAGAGATAGTTGGGGGAGAGGGGGCTGGGGGCGATGTGCAGCAAAGGCAACAGGTTGAATCAAATCCAGGCAGCTGCAGCAAGAACAAAGTCTCCATACACTGGGAGCATGTCCTATCAGGTCATTTTAAGATTATTTTGTCACAGATTTTTTTCTTATTTGTGTGAGTACAGCCTGTAATATACTCTGGTTGGATTATCTATGTTGGTCTCACCTTTGGCCATAAAGGTTAACCAGGTTTGATGATAAAAGATATGACATTTCACCAAATCAGAGTCATTTTAAACACATTTCATAATAAAAAAGGAGGCTGTGTACAGATAAGCTCCCTGGTTATGATCAAAGATGATCAAAAAATCTGACTTGCATTCAAAATCAATGTGTCAAAAGATTTAGTGGTTTGAAACACACCACAGTCGGGGCACAGGACATAAATACAGCGCAACAGGACACAATAAACATCCAGACATCTATTTTAGTCACTTCCCTCCAGTCGTAGGTGTTGTCACATGTCTTCTAAAAGTGTGAAAGTGTATCCTCAGGCAGAGTGATGCAGCAGGAAGTTGTGGCAGTGCAAAGACCTATCTGGATCTTTCTGCATGTGTCACTATCGGTCTCTCATCGGCTGGTTTCCTGTTTGTCTGCGTCTGCCTCTCCACCTTGCATTTGTCTGTCTGTGTGGATGTTAACATCTCAACTCTCTGCAGCGGCTGTACATGAAGACCTGAGAGATGCTCTGAATCACCACAATCAGGATATATCTCTCTGTTCCTAACGTGACCTTATTCAAAGCCAATGATCCGCAGCCAACACTTCCTTGAGTGAGAAGCACTCATTTGCATGAGTGGAGAGCCTCGCAGCATGTCTAATAGACATTAAAAAAGGTTTATGGCTGATGCATATGGATTCACAACCAAGCAAGGCCACAGCTTCTATCTCTTGACGAGAGTTTTAATAGAGATGGCAGTAGGATGCTTAACTTAATAAAATGTCTGGCGTAAAACTACTAGACTTGAAATTATGATGCTAATGGAGTCTCAAGGAACAGATAAATGGTTCAACTGTAAGTGAACAGCTTTGGCATTTCCTAACCAGAGGATTTTTTCTTTGTGGTTTGCAAGTAAATTCTTTGATTTAAAGTTCTATGAGAACTTAACACAATCTTGACACCAAGGACGGACAATGCAGCATCACATCAAATCGAACCTACTGTTGTGTTTGGCCTCAAATACCCATGAAAACAACTCGTTCTCTTCTCACGTTGTATTCAGCAGTATTTAATATTGATAGAAGATAAGGAAGACCAGCAACAGAAGGATACAACTCTAACTAGAATGGGGGATTCAAACCCAACAGTCCTTTTTGTTATTCACTCATAGATACCAGCCACCTAAATACACCTGAATTTTTTTAATCAAAGATCTACGTGTTATCGCTGAGAAATTAACAATACATTTGAAAAAGACCCTATCACACAATGTTTAAGGACATGAGAAAAAGATTCCTGGATCTTTCCTTTTACCTGGACCCGCAGCCGAGACACATCCTACAATCCAAGTCTCATGGAAATCAAAGTTGAGTTGTTTTAGCAATTTCACATTTTTGTTAACTAAAATCACTTTAATTTCTGTTTAATTACTTGATTAATCAGCTCACTAAATTCTGAAGGTTGAGCTACATGCCACACCACCCAGGAGTCAAATACAACACTGGTGGAAAAAAATAATAATGATGTCCTTTTTTTTAATATAAAGGTCAACATAACATTCACAGAGCTTAACAAACTATCAACAGTTGTTAAAAAAAACAGCAACGTTTACTTACAATCTTTTTCAACAGTGTCGTCTTTACTGGATGATATTATAAAGGTTTCAATGGTCAAAAATTCCATTTGATGATCAAGTATTCAAACAGTTTGCAGGAACAGAATGTGCTCAGGGCTCCACTCAAACACAAGAACACAAGTCGTACACAATTCAATTGTTCTGTATGTCAGGAATCAATATTTAAAAAACAGTTACTGTACAAATTCTGTATGCTCACATTAGCAATATAGGTCAACGATGATTTCCATCATCCTATCAGATTAATAGTTAGACAGTGAACGTATAAAATTAATCATAATGATTTTCCATAACAACAATTAAAAGAGCCTAAACGCACGGCTTAACCATCAGCTCTAAGCAGATTTATATTCATCTGGAAAGAGTTCTTTCAGGAGGCTGAATTTCATTCACATGCAGAGCATGTTGCCAGGTTGTCCTCCAGCTTGCGGCTATATATGAGATGTTATGTTATCATGTCATTGCAATATCAAAGATAAACCACCAACAGTCTGTGTGTTTTGGTTAAGGCCAGCCTGAACACCAGCCAGGAACAGATGGTGCTGTCATGGTACAAACAACACGAGCAGAGCATAGAGAGGAGTTTTCAATTTCTATACTATCTTTCACTTCATTAAAAAAGAACAGCCGTGCAATGCGACTGCTCAAATATCACACAAACCTACAACATCTGGTGCTGAAAGGAGGAAGATAAGCATGTTCCTGTTTTTAACCTCAAGTATGAAAAATGTGCACACAAAAATATCTGAGAAGGCCCCTTCGCTTAGTAACCCCTGAAAGCCATAACACCACAGAGTGTGTGCTTCAACGTAACTATGGTTCATTTGTTGATGCAAGGGCAGATAATTGTAGCACCTACAGTACTTATGTGCTTTCAGGTCCATCATCATATAATGTATGCTGCACTGAAGCTTAAAATAGCATGAATTACCTGCACACACATGACGGCAACCTCAACAGATGGTACATGTGTGAAAAATGAAACTGCTATAGCAAGGTGAGAGTTGTTATTTTATATTCGGTGTGGTGTAAGTATAATCTGTTACGCCATGAGTCAGAAAGAGAGCATACAGACCAAATACATCAAAAAGTTTTTTGATAGTGCTACTTTAGTACACATTTTTCTTTGCTTCACGTGTGAAAAGAGGAGCTTCTGTTGGTTTTAGCTTTGACCTTTTTACCTTTCAAGATCTTACCATGCACAAGAACAGGGGCCAAAATTCAAGAGTAAAACATAGAGAGCAGCAAATCACCAGAGTATACAACAACTTGGATGAAGCTAGCTACCGTTAGGTAATTAGCTCATAGTTCAGTTACCCACGGAGCCGCATTTACACCGCTACAGTTTACGTGGACGAGACCCTGGATCACAGGGGGAGCGACCATGGGCGATGGGGCTCAGCTCAACTGGATTTAAGTGAACAGGCTCAAAAATAAACTGAGAGCCTCCAAAAAAAGTCTTCACATTCTCAACGTTTTGTATGTTTACTAGACTAAGCAGCAAACTCACTGCTTTTACATCTCCCTGACGAAACTACAGGGGAAATTGGACTATCGCCTCTTGAGGTACAAAGTGGTGTTCGGAGGCAGGGCAGGACGGGACAGGGCTGGCTGGTCAACATGCTAACTTCACCTCCACAACATGATACAAATATCTTAAAATGTCCCTTTAATACATTTGCGTGTCATTCATATGCCTTTGTTAATACCAGGCTGTTATTGTGGGATGAAACGTCCTGTGCGTTGCTCATGAGTGGGATTTTCTGCATCATGCACACTGAACAATATGTACGAGTGGGATAATACTGTATAGACTCTGCGTGAGTGGGATAAACATGCATTCTCATGTTCTTGGCGAGAGAAACTTCCTTCTCCCGTTTGTCATCCAGCTTTAGTCCCTCACTGCTCCCGCCTGTTTTCTCCGTCTCCCTCTCATGATCTCAAAAGCCAAAACAACAACACAGAGGAGTTTACCTTCCAGTGTGAAAAACAAGTGAGAGAGGAAGGAAGTAGATGAACAGACCGAGAGGCTGAGAGTATATCGTCATGGGCCCGGTTAACCCCGGTGGGCTACTCTTAAAATGTGCGCTGAGACACTACCTCAGGCTCAGTCTTTCATCCTACCCCGCTCTCTTCTTCCTGTAGCTGTGCTGCTTTCTGTCTCGTGCCTC